>NC_037677.1:43055581-43337145 GCF_003255815.1 Theropithecus gelada
AAAAAAAAAAAAAAAGGAAAACTAAAATAAGCAGCAAAAACCACTTCCAGCTAGCATAGTGCTTAGAAAATACCTAAGCTCAGTTATCAGCCAATGAGAAGTATTATCATATCACCACCATAAAATTGTGGAACTGATGAACTGCAGTATTCATCTTTAAAAAAATTCTTTGACCCAGTTCCTCTCTTCAGAAACTAGCATCTGGGATGGATGGGATTCCCAGCTTCTGTAAAATGCAAAATTGAGGGCTCAAATTGTGGTTTCAATTTACAGGTTTCACAGTCCTCTAAGAAGAAACTAAGGTTTAAGGATGCAGGAAGGCCTTAAATAATTAACCTCTTGACTCAAGGGCTCTGAAGATTCCCCCAAGCATTTTTGGAAATAGAACACTACATGGTTAAGACTGGGTTCAGTACACTCCACAGCTACATTCTGGTGGTGCTCAAGGGACAAATGCTGTACTAAATACAAGGCAAGACTGGATTTTAGTGTGGGAAGGCGCATGAATTCGGAGAAAAAAGTGAGGATTTACATCCCACCTGCTAATACCGTGGGTAAACGAATTTATCTCTCTGAATCTTTAGTAGTCACATTTAAATGGAGGTGGTTAAGTCGAAAGAATGGTTACGATGATTAAATGAGCCAATAATGAAAACAGCATGTCTTGTAACAGAAGCAGCTCACCTTTATTGAGTTCTGTATCATACTTTACTTCTACTACCCTATTCAGTACCCAAAGGCCCCCATCATTTGCCAGATGGGCATCCAGCCGCCCTGGGACCACCTGCATACGCAGGACCAGAGGAACAAACAAAATATGAAGTTTATAAAAGATTTCAAATACTTTTCTAAAAACTTGAGGCCCATATTTTAGAAGTATTTCATTCCTTTTCTCAAACAATATGGACATTTATAAATATGAGAATATATAGATATACAGACCTTAATAAATGAAGTGTTTTTGAAAATTTTATATGGAAAACCAGTTAGCTTTAATTTCTTCACAATTTTTATGGATTTATCCAGATCAAGGACAACTCCTGTGGCAGCTATCCGAAAATCAGGATAATGGAAACCCCAAAATTTGAAAATAGTAATAATATCAGCTAGAGAAAAACTTCAATTCTATGTGACACAATACATTACCAAAGTGAATTTTACTTACAATTAGCTAAGAAAAATAAGGGAGACCATTTGAACTGGCAATCCAGTGGTTTGACAAAAGCAATCCAAAACTTTAAAATTGGTAAGCCAAGCTAACAAGGGTGACTTGAGGCTGAGCGCAGGTAATCCCAGCACTTTGGGAGGCTGAGACAGGTGGATCACTTGAGGTCAGGAGTTCGAAACCAGTCTGGCCAACATGGTGAAACCCCATCTGTACTAAAAATACAAACATTAGCTGGGTGTGGTGGTGCAACCTGTAATTCCAGCTACTCAGGAGGCTGAGGCAGGACAGTCACTTGAACCCAGGAGGCGGAGGTTGTGGTGAGCCAAGATAGCACCATTGCACTCCAGCCTGGACAACAGAGTGAGACTCTGACTCAAAAAAAGGTGGGGGGGTGGCGGGGGCAACTTGAGTACTCTCCCGAGAGTGATTTCAGAGGAACGTAATTCACTATAACGATCTGTTTAGAATGAAATGGAAAAGAAAAATACAGTTGCAATGTTTCGGAAATTAAAATTTGGACCTCCAGGGCAGGTTCCATCTGCTCATTATTCTGCTTTCTTCTTTGTTAAATGGGACCGATAAACCCTGCCCTGCCTGACTGGTCAAATGAAAATGGTGTGAACAGACTGCTACCCCTGCACGGCTGCAGGGAGTCTCGTGTCTGGCTGGTCTCTGATGGCTCCTCACAACCTCATGTAGTGCTTATCACATGGTGAACACTGTTTAAGTACTTGCTTAGATAAATAAATCCAAAAGATGCACAAAAGTAGAATATGTCTTCAGGACCATTATAATTATTCCACCTCACCTCCTCTACTCCCACACCCTACTGAAAAGGATGTAGGAAGATTAAAAGGAAATGGAAATTTACTTTATAATACTACAACTGAATAATTTTCAACTTAAAGTCTCATGTACATAATAACCCACATTCAGCATACATTTCTCAAACCAATCTGTAAAAGAAATCATCCAAGATAGTTACCATTATGCCACTGATAGACTGTATTGCCAAGAAACCAGTTCCCTGTGGAGTGATAGGGCCTTATAGGAAAAGGAAAAAAAGAAATATAGCAAACCACAAATTTTAGATTCCAGTTTTAAATATTGGATATGGATATTTACATTTGGATACAGATTTACATATATACTCCAAACCACCTCCCCGCTCCCAGAAAAGAGAAAAATCTTAGGAGTGGAATTTTATGACAGGAAAAGCACAAAGCTGTAATGATGCAGCCTGTAAGGTGTAATCTTGGCAATAGGCAAGTTATTGTCATCATATTTTACCCCAAAAGGCTGCTCCGCAATGCATGTGCTGTGGGGTATACTTTAGAAGCTTTTTTCTTCCATTGTGGTCTTCGATATAATAGAGTGGGATGGTCTGAAACCTCCTCCACCCTACAGAAAATATGACTGGATCTCAGGACTTGAGGATTTCCTATACCAGCGATGTTTCTTCAGACGCATCTGAGGGGACAAGAGGGTAAGATGATTGATGGAGGGGAAATCCACAGAGCCTCAGGCACCGAATACCCAGCAAAGGGAACTACCTGCACGTATCCAACATTTCCCTCACTGTTGCCCAAGCCACCCAGGATAATGGGGTAATGGGGGTCAGTTCTGCACAAATTCACAGGGAACATTTTCAATCTAAACGGGGACATACATCCCAGGTCGAAAACCCTCATACTGAACTCTGGCTTCATCATTTTGATCTTCAAATTCTGCGTGATTCAGCTATACATGACAGGAAAAAAAACCTATATGCCGTTATCTGTAATAAACATAAGATTAACATGAACAAAGGAGCAATTTCTAAGTAAAGGAACTGTGGACTGAATTATGTAGGCTTTATCCTATTAAAAATGCTACACATTTGGCGGGGCACGGTGGCTCACGCCTGTAATCCCAGCACTTTGGGAGGCTGAGGCCGGCAGATCACATGAGGTTAGGAGTTTGAGACCAACCTGGCCAACATGGTGAAACCCCCTCTCTAATAAAAATACAAAAATTAGCTGGGCACGGTGGTGCATGCCTGTAGTCCCAGCTACTCAGGAGGCAGAGGTGAGAGAATCGTTTGAACCCGGGAAACGGAGGTTGCAGTGAGTTGAGGTCATGCCATTGCACTCCAGCCTGGGCGACAGAGTGAGATTCCATCTCAAAACAAAACAAACAAAACCACACATTTTACCTCTGCAGTCTGCTCAGAATATGTCCCGTTTTCTTCTCTGCTGCTCCAAGGGACAGCAAATGTAGATAACTCGGTGGAGCCCTGTGTGCCCGAACACTGGAAACATCCCCAGTCCACACCTTCTTTCCTTCCTCTCCAAACAATTCTTTCACACTTTCCCCGTCTTCAAACACCCACCACCACCCTCACCTTCACTCAGCTGATGGCTGTTTCCTGATTCACTCCAAAACCAAAAGAACCTCCATGGTCAACCCTCTACCAGGGTTTCCTCCCATATCCAGCCTTATTAGAGCTCCAACCTGGCCCGTAGGGGAGCTATGTGTGGCTATTTAAATTAAAATTAATTACAATTACATAATATTTAAAACGCAGTTCCTCAATCACACTAGCCACACTGGAAGTGGTCCATATCAACCTGCGGCCAGGATTACAATATTAGGAAGAACAGACGTGCATCTCCATGATCACAGAAAGTTCTACAGGCAGCTCAGGAACAGATGATTTGTCCATGCTTCTACTCAGGGCCACACATCACTTGCTCACTAGACACCATCCACTCTTCCTGGACTTTATTCCAACAGCTCTTCCCTCTGTTCTCTCTCTTATCTCAAAACCTTTTGATTCCACTTCTTCCACCACCAACTGCTCCATTTTTCTGCTTCTCTCTGCAGCAAAACCCCTCAAAAGTTTTCTGCAGTCGCAGCCTCCAATTCCTCTGTTCCCATTCTCCTACATCCATGAAAATTGGTGCCTGCTAAGCTCGCTGAAGGCCTCCACGCCCCTGCTCCAGTGGTTAACTCTGCCTTCACCGCAGTTAACATGGCAGCAGGGTCTGAACAGCACGTGGTCTCCATGTACAGCTGGTCTCCCGCATGCGTGCATGCTTACACTGCTTCTCCCTCCTGGGCACTGCTTAGGCCTCATGGCCACAGTCGTCCTCTCTTGCCCACACCAGTGCTGCTCCTCCAACTCACTCTACACTCACTCCCCGGCCACCTCACAGCTTTTTTTTTTTTTTTTTTTTTGAGATGGAGTCTCGCTCTGTCGCCCAGGCTGGAGTGCGGTGGCGCGATCTCGGCTCACTTCAAGCTCCGCCTCCCGGGTTTACGCCATTCTCCTGCCTCAGCCTCCCGAGTAGCTGGGACTACAGGCGCCCGCCAACTTGCCCGGCTAGTTTTTTGTATTTTTTTTTAGTAGAGACGGGGTTTCACCGTGTTAGCCAGGATGGTCTCGATCTCCTGACCTCGTGATCCGCCCGTCTCGGCCTCCCAAAGTGCTGGGATTACAGGCTTGAGCCACCGCGCCCGGCCCACCTCACAGCTTTAAGTAGCATCTACATATTGAGGGCTGTACATCTAAGTCCCTGGCCAGACCTCGCTCTCCAGACCTGACACTCCGCTTGTCTGCATGACACCCAGCCAACCCAAACATCATTTTCCCAAAGCTGCATCTACAGAGGGTTTCCTGTCTAACTTACAACAACCCATCCTTCCAGGAACTTCCAGTCACCATCCTCATTTCCTCTTACAGGCCCCACATTCAGTCCACCACAAAATCCTACTGACCCAGCTTCCAAATAAAGTCTATCCGGGTTTGACTCTGTCTCATTTCCACTGCCAGCTCTCTGGTTTGTGCCACCCGACTGATCTCTTGGCAGAGTGATCCGATTACCTGAATGTCTCTCCTCTGCTCAAAACCCTCCAAGGACTCCCATTTCAGAGTGAAACATTCAGTCTTTTCCAATGGCCCACAAGGCTCTAGGTAATTTTAAATTGTAAATGGTGTGAAGCAAAAAGTTCAGAGTTAACCTAGTCATGCCTGTCAAAGGTCAACACAGACTTGCAACCACTAAGCTAATGTCTAATCAGGAGATAGTTCTTTGACTAAATGAAGACCTAGATCTGTTCCAGCTTACACAGGCACTCCTGGCCTCACTAACAAGGCGCAACTCAGATGCTCACCATCAACTGTACACACGTTTCTGTGTCTGTCTCCTTCAGAGTGAGATCACCGCCTCCAGCAACCTGCTCAGCACCCCCAGGCAGGAGGGCCACACCATCTCCCTTTATGTCTGCATCAGACCTTACATTCCACATGTCCTTGTGAACTCTGACCAGGATGAGTTTTCAGAGCACTCCTCCTGGGAGCTCTGGTGTGTCCATAAGCCACACGGGCCACTGATCACCTGCCATTCAAATCAGGAAGCAGCAATCAGAATAGGCAGCCAATGCTTGCACTGAAATGAATACACTGTCTCAGATCACTACATTGTAAAAGTCTCAAAAGTAGAGACCATGCCTCAGTCATTTCTGTTTCCTAATTCTTGTTACAAAATAGGTATGGATCTTTTTCTGGTGACCTTCTGACTGCAGAAACAATGAGCTCACTGCATGAATAAACACACTCATATGCATCTCTACGCAGGAGTCCAAATGAAAGGCACAGAAGCAGGATAGGAAGCAGGGACCCAAACAAAGTCGGGGATTCCTGCGCTATGATAGTCTTGACAAGGGGCTGAGAGGAACTGAGGCTTCTCACCTGTGCTTGTTTCTGCATTTCTCCTTTAAGATCATCAAAATATGTGCTTTTTCCTTCATCATAGTCTGCATCAAACATCTCCTTCAATTTTCTCTTCTTATCCAAATGCTTTTTCTTGGCACTTTCTTCTTCGTTGGAGTCAATTTCTTCCTTAACTTCTTTCTCTACATCTTCATTCTTAAATTTCCAGAAGAAAAATTTTGTGTACAGTTATGAAGGTCTTTTCTTTAAACATTAGACTTTTTAAAGTTCTATTTAAACAAAAATCTTAGCAAAAATCTGTTATCATTATCAATAAAACAAAACATAACACGACCTTTGTCTCTGAATAACATGGTACTGCTACAGGAAATGGTTACATCTGCATTACAATTAGCTGCCATTCCTTAAGCTGGCTGGGAACACAAACTAGAATAAAAATAACAGATGTGTCCCTCACGGAGATGCTCCCAGACCCTGTTCTAAAGAAATATTAGGGAGAACAGGGACTTCGTTCTTTTCAATGACACTTACATTTAAGAGGAGGAGAATGATGGCAACAGCGGAATGTAAGCCCGAGGAGCTAAGACTTCTGTGAATGAAAATTCACAGCAGACTTGGCAAATGACTGTGGCAAGAAGCAGTAGTAATTGTTATCCAAAACTTAACAAGTAAACAAGAAAGCTTCTCTCTGGCCCCCACATCCCCACAACCCTTTAGTAAGAAATCTATCCATCCAGTCTGCAATCTTCACACATCACAAGTAAGATTTGCATTTCTCAATGTGCGCCTCTCTCAGAACACAATGACCAAGAACAGCCAGCCACAATAAAGTCACACCTGAGTATCGGGGTCTGATTTTCCCTTGTGCACGTCCCCTGTTTCCAAGTCTTCAAAACCACCATAGAACTCCTCCGGGAAAAGCACACCCAAAGGCTGCTCTGTGAGCCAGGCATGCATGTGCTGCTGGCCTCACCCACCACAGGCCCACAGTGTGCTCTGCGTTCCAAGCCTCATTCACATCATTCCCGTCATTACACACACAGACACAGGCAAAACTTTGCTCTAGGGAATGCTTCGTAAAACAGTTAGTATTTCATCATCTGTTTAGGTAAACTAAATGGACCCAATCCACATTCATGTCAAACTTCATGTCAAAATCAGTTTCAATTTTTCCAGTATAGATAATGGACTCTCTTTTTCTTTTTTTGAAACAGAGTCTCACTCTGTCACTCAGGCTGGAGTGCAGCGGCGCGATCTTGGCTCACTGCAACCTCCGCATCCCAGGTTCAAGTAATTCTCCTCCCTCAGCCTCCCGAGTAGCTGGGATTATAGGCGCCCACCACCAGGCCTGGCTAATTTTTGTATTTTTAGTAGAGATGGGATTTCACCATATTGGCCAGGCTGGTCTTGAACTCCTGACCTCATGATCCTCCTGTTGCAGTCTCCCAAAGCTCTGGGATTACAGGCATGAGCCAACACATCCAGCCAATGGACACTCTTTATGAGAGACATAGAGGTCTATCTATGTCCCCCAAACGAATAGTTCAAAGAGTGAATAGAAAAGCCCCACGCTGATACCAGCACATGTTAAAAGGAGTCTCAGTGTAAGTTCAACACAACACAATCATGTAACACACCTAGAGGAAATCTTAGATTATATAAAACATAGCATTTAGATTAAGAGTAGAGCACTAAACCCATGGGAAGAGCTTATTCACTCATTCATTCCTTCATTTGTTTTTGCAGCTCTGGGCTCAATTATAGGTCCCATTTTTAAAAGAAATAGATAAGTAAGGCTGGGTGCAGTGGCCCACGCCTATAAACTCAGCACTTTGGGAGCCCGGGAGGCAGAGGTTGCAGTGAGCCATAATTGCGTCACTGAACTCCAGCCTGGGTGACAGAGTGAGACCCTGTGTCAAAAAAGAAAAAAAAAAGGAAAAGAAAAAAGAATGAAAGAAATAGACAAGTGAAAACTCATTTGGGAGAGCAACTTTTTTTTTTTAGTTGTAATATTCTGTATTCTCTTCAAGATACAAGTTTTAAAAATTTTAAATCACACAAATAACTGCTGGTATCAAATTCCAGTTATCTAAAAATCAATCAACCAACCACCAAACAAATGCATCAGGGAAGTGTGTTTTGCCCACAGGCAGGCAGTTAATAACCTTTCCAGATGTTAGACCAATGGTTTCCAATAGAACTTTTGTGCTGATGGAAATGCTATATATCTGCTTTGCCCAACTCCATAGCAAATTACAATATTTCAAGTGGCTATTAAGCATTTGAAATGTGGCTAGCAAGACTGAAGATTAAATTTTAAATTAAAATTTAAAATTTTATGTTATTTTAAATAGGCTTAAATTTACTTACAGGTGGCTAATGCCCACCATATTAGATGGCACAGTTCTAGGTCATTGTAAGAATTTTGGGTTTACTTGAGAGAGATGAGAAGTTGAGGAGGATTTTGAGCAAGGCAGTGGAATGATCTGACTTACTTTTCTTATTTTAAGAGATGGTAGTGTTTTTGCTCTGTTGCCCAGGTTGGAGGGCAGTGGCTATCATAGTGCATTACAGCCTTGACCTCCTGGGCTCAAGCAACCCTTCTGCCTCAGCCTGGGAGAGCAACATTTAGAAGGCTATTAAAACATTTTCACATAAGGGCCAAAGAACCAGGTAGAAGTTATAATAGATAGGAAGCTCCTATTTGTAATAAAAGCAAAAAAGGATAAAACAGGAATAAACCTAACAAGAAATGCACTGGAAATTTATTTTTAAAAAAAGAAGAAAAGCTTTAATATGCCACCAAAGGACAAAGGAATAGCATCACCACCAACACTCGTAAGTGTTCTCCACACCAGGCACTGCGTTAAGTACTTTCCTTGCCTTAACCACATTCTTCAACCCAAGGAAGTAGGTGTTGTAAATATCATCTACTGAATGATGATATGTCCTCATTTGAAAAGAAAGACTTGACATCACAAATATGCCAATTCTCCCTTTAGCACAGTTACAACCCGAAACCACCACTAAGGATTTCTGGTCCAGAGAAGACAACACATTATTTCCTCTTGACTAAGAAGTGTAACCTAAACTCTAGAAATAATAGACAGGAGATGACCAATGGAGAATTCCTAAAGGTGGAAAGAAAAAGGCTGCTGAGGGACTCTAGGACTAGGGAATACATAGTGGCCAGGTGTCTCCCTGGATCCCATCCAACAGGAAGGTGACCCAGACCCAGTGTTTCCCAACTCCCAACCTAGAATAGAAGGCAACCCAGGCAGGCTCAGTCCCCCCAGATCAAAGGAGATCTTCCCCACAACAAGAAAACCAGCTCCACACACCAAGACAACCACCATTCCCCACCCACCTAGCTGCAGCAGGTGGCCCAGCCTGGGGCAGCTCCCCTGTTCCCTCAGGTGGGCATCAGCAGGGACTGGTGGGAGAGCCCCAGTGATACCAGATATGCCAAACAGACCAAAATAACACCATGAAGGCTCTGAAATTAAATTGTCATTGGAATTACAGCCCACAATGTAGACCAGGACCTACAGACTAAACTTAAACGGGAGGACTGCCTGCAAAAATAAAAAATTTACATAGGCCTCCTAACAGAATAACCAAAATATGACCTGTCATACCACTGAGAAAATCATAATTTTAATGTGAAAGGACAACTGAAGACATCAACACTGAAATGAGTCAGATGTTGGAATAATCTGACTCATCGCTTATAACAGCCAGTATAAAAATGCTTCAACAAGCAACTACAAATCCTATGGCAACAAACAAAGAATTGAAAACTTCAGCAAATAAACTGAAGAAGAATCAAATGGAAATTACAGAAATATAAAATACAGTAACAGAAATTTGAAAAAATCTCTCTGGATGGGCTCTATTGAGTAAAAGTGGAGATGACAGAGGAGAGAATCGGAGAAGCTGAAACCTGATCAACAGAATTCACCCAGTCTGAACAATAGAGAGAAAATAACCTGAAAACAAATGAACAGAGCTGCACGGACCTGTGAGACAATAACAAAAGACCCCGCATTTATGTTATCTGAGTCCTACAGGAGACCAGAGCTGTGAAAGCATGCAAATAACTGATTCCTGATGCTTCCCACATTTGGCGAAAGATATAAACTTACAGATTCAAGAAGCTGGGCAAACCTCAAAGTATACCAAAAGAAAGCAACACTGATTAAACTTTCAAAACTAAAAACAAAGACCAAAAGAGGCAGAATGCCTGTAGGGACACGCCAACTCAAATGCCATTGTATTTCTCCTCTAAAATCATGGAGGCCAGAAAGAACTGGCACAACATTTTCAATTGCTAAAAAACAAACAAACAAAAACAAACAAACAGACAAACAAAAAAACTGTTGGCTACAAATTCTATGTCTCATGAAACTACCCTTCAGAAATGAAGAGAGAAATAAAGACATTCTCAGAGGAAGAGAATACAGGAATTTGTCACTGGTAAATTTAGAAATGTTAAAGAAAAGGGCTACAGAGATATGTTCTGTCATTTCTACAATACAAAATATTAAAACAAAAACATCAAAATAAAAAAACGGCTACAAAATGTTCTTATGCAGAAGGGATGAACATGGGATCACGGGAGGGACCAGAAATGTGGATACATGCACTAGACAATTCACAGTTCTTAAAATCACATTTGATAACTGAAACAAAAACTATACCACCACCTGATACTCAAGCCAGTGATTTACAAAAGTAGAAAAGTAAAGAGGCCTAAATGGAAGGAAGGTTTCCACAGTTTGAAGTAGTAAATACTGGTACCAGTGGACTACTATATTACAATACGCATATTGTAACATCCAGAACAAACACTGTAAGACTATACAAAGAGATACATGCAACTACATTATACAGAAATAGATGAAGATGGAAGGAAAGAAAAAGGAAACAAAGAAAATAATAAAAACATCAGACTTAAGCAATTACATAACAATAAGCACCTTAAATGTAAATGGTCTAAATAAACCAAAAGACGGATTGATGGAGAGCCTAAAATAAACACATGGCCCAATTAGATACTGTTCATAAGAAACTTCAAATTCACTTAAGGACCTAAGTAGGTTGAAAGTAAAAGAATGGAGAAAGATATCTTATATAATCATTAATTTTGTAAGGAAGCAGGAATGAATATATTAATATCTCATGAAGTAGACTTCAAGCAAAATAATTTACCAGAGCTGGAGAGAGGGTCTTCGCTGAATTTTAAGATCTAAAATTTCCTATGCTGCCTTGACATCTTTGAGCCTTACAGGGCCCCAAAGGCCTAGCCATGGGTTTTCCTGTTTCTGACAGACAGCTCCTACCCTGCCACCCAGCAGGAAAGGCTCCCCACCTGGCTAGTTCTTTTATCAGCCAGAGCAGCTGCACCTCAGCCTAAGAAGTTTCACTTCACCTGTCTGCCAGCCCAAGAATTTATTCAAACAAGCCAATTGCATTCCCCCTCAGGAACCATTAGTCATTGTGCGCTCTTGTTACTACCAAGCCTGCCTCCCTCCTCAGACCCCAGCCCTCACCCCGCTACAGAGTACGGTGCCCATCTGACCCTGTGTAGCATTCAGTGTTCTCCTCTGAGCTGTGGGTATATGTGACTAAAACACTGCTGTCAATCTCATCCATCCACACCAGGTGTTGCGTTCAGCCATCTCCTACACTTTAGGGCAGGGACCCCTCCTTCACCAATGGCGTGAAAAGGAAGTGACCATAACAACTGCTTAATGACAAAAGGATTAACCCACCAAGAAGACATCTACTTCAACATCCTCCTCTCAGCAACTGTTAAAACTAGGCAGAGGCCGGGCGCAGTGGCTCATGCCTGTAATCCCAGCACTCTGGGAGGCCAAGACAAAGGATCGCTTGAGGCCAGGAGTTTAAGCCTGGGTAACATAGCAAGGCCTCGTTTCTCCAAAGCATTTTAAATTTAGCCAGGTGTGGCGGCACACACCTGTAGTCCCAGCTACTCAGGAGGTTAAGCCAGGGGAACTGCTTGAGCCTAGGAGGTCAAGGCTTCAATGAGCCATATTCATGCCACTACACTCTATCTAGCATAAGTGACAGAATGAAACTAGGCAGAAAAGGAGCAAAGATTTATAAGAGATCTGAACAGTCAACCAGCAAAATCTGACATCCGTACCACACTCCACTCCCCAACAGCAAAATACACACATTTTTAAGGACAACAGAACATCTACTAAGAAAAAGTACATTTGGGGCAGTAAAAGAAATCACAGCAAATCTAAAAGAATTCAAATCATAAGAATACGTTCTCAGAAAATAATGTAATCAAGCTAGAAATCTATAACAGAAAGACAGGAAACTCTCTAAATACTTGATAATTAAAACAACATATTTATAAATAATGCATGGGCCAAAAAGAAGTGGTAAAGGAAATATGAATGAAAACACAACATTTGAACATTTGTGGGGTGCAGCTCAGCAGTGCTGAGAAGGAAATTTAAGCACTAAATCCTCGCTTTAGAAATGATAAAAGATAAACCAATAATCTAAGAAATTTCAAAAGGAACAAAATAAACCCCAAACAAGCAGAAGAACAGAAATAATAAAGGGCAGAAATCAATATAATTGAAAACAAAAAACCAGAAAAAAATCAATGGAAGAAAAAGCTGGTTATTCTAATAGAATCAACAAAATTAATAAATTTTATGACAAAGATAAAAACAGAGAAGACATAAACCAGCAACATCACAAATAAAACAGGGGTTATCAAAAAGGCTCCCGCAGCCGTTAAAGAGTATTAGGCAAATACTCTAAACATCACCCTCAGACTACCCACGCTGGTCTCTTCGAGAAGGCACTCAGTGCAACTTCCACTTCCCTAACGGGCCTTAAAATACCTTGAAAATCATAAACTACCAAAATTCAGGCAAGATGAAATAGATAACCTGAATCATCCTATACCATTAAAGAAACAAAATTTGTAATTAAGAGCTTCTGAATGAGAAATCTCCAGGCCCAGATGGTTTCACTGGAGAATTACACCATATATTTAAGAATTCATACCAATTCCATGCAAACTCTTCCAGAAAACAGAATAAGGAACACTTTGCAACTCATTTTATGAGGCTAGGATTATCCCGATGCCAAAACCAGATGAAGACAGAACACCACAAAAAGAAAACAAACCAAAAAAAACCCCACGGACCAATATTCCTCATGAATGCAAAAAGTCCTCAACAAAATACTATCAAATGGAATCCAACAACACATACAAAGATTTGTATAAAAATTTTCACATGGCGATCTTTTCGTAGTTCATAAGTGTGATGACTGGGTATTCATGCATGTATGTGGGATATGCCACCCTTGACCTTTGTTACAACATTAGCACATTAACCATCTGACATGAAAAGAAAAAACAAAAAAAATACACATTTCCATATGCTGTATTTTTATTTTTATTTATGACCAAGTGAGAGTTATTCCAGGAATGCAAATCTGGTTCAGCATTCAAAAAATGAATCGGGCCAGGTGCAGTGACTCCTGCCTATAAACCTAACACTGGGAGGCCGAAGTGGGAGGATAGCTTGAAGCCAGGAGTTGAAGACCAGCCTGCGCAACACAGTACGACCTGGCTCTACAAAACAAACAAACAACAACAACAACAAATTAGCCAGGTATGATGGCACACACTTGTAGTCCCAACTACTGGGAGGCTGAGGCAGGAGGATCACTGGAGCCTAGAAGGTCGAAGTTGCAGTGAGCCATGATCGCACCACTGCACTCCAGCCTGGGTGATGGAGGAAGACTGTGTCTCAAAAAATAAAATTGAAAAGATCAATGTAATTTATGTCAAAAGAATAAAGAGTGAAACCCATATCCAGATGACTGTAGCAACTGACACCAAAAGGCATTAGACAAAATTCTACACCCTATCATGATAATAAACAGATAACAGTGAAAAGATTGGGAACAACATAGGAAGTCCACTCTCAGCACTCCTACTCCACAGTGTACTAAAAGTCCAGTCAGTGAATTAAGGCAGAAAATTTTAAAACAGAAAGAAGGCCAGGAGAGGTCGCTCACACCTGTAATCTCAGCACTCTGGGAGGCTGAGGCAGGCAGATCAATGCAGCTCAGGAATTTGAGACCAGCCTGGGCAACATAGCAAGATCCCATCTCTATCCCCAAACAATTTAATTAAAACAAAAACAAAAACAAAAAAAATTAAGGAAAAGCCATACAGGTTGAAAAGAAAGACATAACACTGTCCCTATGTTTTCTACACAATTTTCTGTGTAGATGATCCCAGGCAATCTACAAAAACACAACAAAACAAAACCCTCCTACAACTAATAAGCGAGTTTAGCAGGATAAAAGACAAATGAAAATCAGTCAAAATGAAATACTTATGTCTAAACTTATCAAAACATATTTCCAACCAGTATGCTGAAAATCATAATACTGACGAAAGAAATAAAAAAACTAAAATAAATAAGTATACTGTGTTCACATATTTTAATATTCAAACTAGAAAAAGGTTCTCCCCCAAACTGATCTATAGGTTTAATGCAATTCCTATCAAAATTTTAGCTAAGTTGCTGTAGACATAAACAAGTTTATTCTAAAATTTATATAGAAAGTCATAAGCCCTGGGATAGCTTAACCAATTTTGAGAAAGAAGAATAAAGTAAGAGTAGACACTCTAACTCAACATTAACACTCACTATAAAGCTACAGGAACCTACACAGCAAGGGTGGTACTGGCCAAGGGATTGACACATGAAGTCAATGGAACACAAGAGAACCCAGAAACAGATCCACACAAAGATCCTCAACTATTTTTTTACAAAAGTCAAAAACAATTCAATGGAACATATGGTGCTAGAAAAATTATACACCCACATGCAAAAATATAAACCTTGACCTAAGCCTCATATCTCATAAAATCAAAATAGATCATGAGTGTAAAGAGAAAACAAAAAATACTACAAAACTTTTAGGGTCAGGTGCGGTGGCTCACGCCTGTAATCCCAGCACTTTGGGAGGCAGAGGTGGGCAGATCATGAGGTCAGGAGATCGAGACCATCCTGGCTAACACGGTGAAACCCCATCTCCACTAAAAATACAAAAAATTAGCCAGATGTTGTAGCACGCGCCTGTAGTCCCAGCTACTCAGGAGGCCGAGGCAGGAGAATCCCTTGAACAAAGGAGGCAGAGGTTGCAGTGGGCTGAGATGATGCCACTGTACTCCAGCCTGGGCAACAGAGCGAGACTCCATCTCAAAAAAAAAAAAAAAAAAAAAAAAAAAAAAAAAAAAAAAAACCTTTTAGAAAACAACATAGGAGAAAAGCTTCAGGATCAAAGAATAGGAAATAGTTCCTCCACTTGAAACAAATTTGGTATTCCCTATAACAAACAAACAAAAACTGGTAAATTGGATTTCATCAAAAATAAAAACTTTTGCTCTCTGAAAGGCCCTGTTAAGAAAGTGAAAACTACAGACTAGGAGAAAATATCTGCAAATCACACATCTGACAATGGAGTTAAATATGTAATGAACTCACAGTACCCAACCCAACTCAATTTTTAAAAGTGCAAGAAAAAAAAAAAACCAAAGACATCCCCAGATATTTTATATCTATATATAAGATATAAAAATGCAAATAAACACATGAAAAAAAATGCTCACCATTATTAGTCATCAAGGAAGTTAAAACCACAGTGAAATATCACATACCTATTAGAATAGCTAGAATAAACAACAGTGAGAACACCACACATTGGCAAGGATGTAAATAAATTGGATCACTCACATAATTGCTAGTAGAAACATCAAATGGCCCAACTACTCTGGCAGTCTCCTATGAAACTGTGCAATTATCATATAACCGAGCAATTGCATTATTGGGCATTTATTTCCCAGAAAATTGGCAAGTGCATATTTACACAAAAACTTGTATACAAGTGTGCATAGTAGCTCAATTCTAATAGTCAAAAATTGAAAATAGGCCAGGAGTTCAAGACCAGCCTGAGCAACACAGCAAGATCCTGTCTCTACAAAAAATATGAATATTAGCCAGGTGCAGTAGTCTATGCCTGTGGTCCCAGATCCTTGGCGGGCTGATGTGGGAAGATCACTTAAGCCTAGGAGGTCGAGGCTGCAGAGAGCCAAGATCGCATCATTGCACCCCAGACTGGGCATCAGAGCAAGACCCTTTCTTTAAAAAACAGAGAACAAAACGAACTGAAAACAACCCAGCTTGATCTCAGATGAATGGTTAAACAAACCAGTACACCTATACAATGCAGCACTATTCAGCAATAAAAAGGAATGAACTGTGGTACATACACTAACATGAATGGATCTCCAGGAAGTTATGCTGAGTGAAAAAAAGCCCCTCCCAAAAGGTTATAGACTGTATAACTCTGTTTATTTAACATTCTCGAGGATGACAAAATTGTAGAAACAAAAAACACACTACGGTTCACAAGGGAAGGAACTGGGGGCTGGGGAACAGCAGAGGTGGGGGTATTTTATAAAACAGCAATACAAGCGATCCTTGTGATGGAACTGCTCTGTATCTTAACTGTTGGTAGACACACAAACCTACACATGTGATAAAAGAGCACAGAAGTACACGCACACATAAAACACACACACACACACAAGTAAAACTGGAAAAATCTACATAGGATCAGCAGATTGTATCAATGTTGGCATCCAGGCTGTGACCTTGTACTACAGTACACATAGTATATATGGTACATATATACACAGATAGTGCTATAGTACAAGATACGGGAGATCTCTCTGTATTTGTTCTTACAAGTGCATGTCAAACTACAATTACCTCAAAATTAAAAGTTTTCTTAGGAAAAAAGAATACCAGAAAGTTTTCTTTTGGAAATAGGAAAGGTGATTCTTAAGTTCACTTGGAAAATAAGCAAAATCAGGACAAAGCAAGGATTTTTACTTTGACTTCTTATCCACACTGTCCTGAAAGTTTAAGCCAGGGCAGTAAGGCAAGAAAAGTTAAGTCATCCAGATAGGAAAGAAAGAAAGTAAAACCACTGGCATCTATCTTAGCCTCTCTGTGGAGAAAGAGGGCTCCTGCTCGGCTCCCAGAACCATCCTGCAGAGAAATTGGGAGAACCATATGAGATTAGACCAGAGTGAAAGATCAAAGCAGAAGTTGGAACCCCAGGCTTTATTGTGCAGAACAGGAGAAAAAGCAGCATAAAAGAAAACAATCCTTAGGATAGGAAGAAGTATTTACTTAGAAAACCATCAACACTCTTTAGTCAAAGTTTACCCCTCCCCTCCAAATACACACTTGAGGTCAGGAGTTCAAGACAAGCCTGGCCAACATGGTGAAACCCCATCTCTACTAAAAATACAAAAATTACCCAGGCATGGTGGTGGCTGCCTGTAATTCCAGCTACTTGGGAAGCTGAGACATGAGAATTGCTTGAACCTGGGAGGCAGAGGCTGCCGTAAGCCAAGATCACACCACTGCACTCCAACCTGGGTGACAGAGAGAGAGAGACTCTGTCCCAAACAAACAAACAAACAAATACAAACTAATGAGTAATTTAGCAACATTGCAGGATACAGAGCAATATAAAAAATAAACTGTATTTCTTACATGTTAGCCATACACAAATACGAGTTGACATGAAAATAAATTGTTGAGAGTTGTATAAGACCTGTATCCTGAAAACCTTGTTGAGAGAAATTAAAGAACAAGAAAAATGGAGAGTTACTATGTTCATAGATCAGAAAAGTCAACGTGGTTAATATGTCAATTTTCCCAAATTGTTTTACAAGTTTCATGAAATCCCAATCAAAATTGCAGTGGACTTTTTGGTAGCAATTGACATGCTCATCTTAAAATTTATATGAAAATGCAAAGAACCTAGATTAACCAAAACCACTTCAAAAAAGAGACTAAAGTTTGCAAAACTACCTAAAGTTGAAAACTACCTAATTCCAAGACTAAGTATAAAGCTGTAAGTCACTGAGACAATGTTGGTATTGGTATAAAAATAAACAAATATATCAAAGGAACAGAACAGAGAGCCCAGAAATATTCATCCATATATGGCCAACCAATACAGGCTAATTCAATGGGGAAAAAATGGTCTTTCAACAGATGGGGCTGGGAAAAGTGGATATCAATATGTCAAAAGGAACCTAAATCCATACCCAACACCATAAAAAAAAATTAACTCAAAAAGGATTATAGGGCTAAATGTAAAACCTGAAACTGTAAGACTTGTAGAATATAAAAGACAATTTATGACATTAGATGAAGCAAAGATTTCTTACATACGGTATCAAAAGCAGAGTCCATAAAAGAAAATTTTGGGTAGGGCACAGTGACTCATGCCTGTAATCCCAGCACTTTGGGAGGCCGAGGCATGTGGATCACCTGAAGTCAGGAGTTCAAGACCAGCCTAGCCAACATGGTGAAACCCCATCTCTACTAAAAATACAAAAATTAGCTGGGTGTGGTGGTGGGTGCCTGTAATCCCAGCTACTAGGGAGGCTGAGGCAGGAGAATGGCTTGAACCCAGGGGGCAGAGGTTGCAGTGAGCTGAGATCCCATCACACTCTGGGAGACAGAGCAAGACTCCATCTCAAGAAAAGAAAAAGAAAATTTTGATAAATTGACCTACACCAAAATTAAATACTTTGCTTTGTGAAAAACTATTAAAAATATGAAAAGACAAGGCACACACTAGGCACAAATAATCGCATATCACATGTGATACAGAATTTGTATCAAAAATACATAAAATTTCTTAGAATGTAACCAAATTAAAATAATGTGCAAAAGATTTGAACAGATGTTTCATCAAAGAAGACACAGATGGCAAATAAGCACATGAAAAAATGTCCAATACCATTAGTCACTAAAACTTCAAGATGCTACTCTATGCCTAAAAGAAGGTTCTACAATTTAAAAAGACTGACACTACCAGGTACTGGCAAAGATGTAGAGTGAAGCAACCGGAAGTCACATAAAGTTATGGTGGCAATGGAAAATGGTGTAAACACTTTGGAAAACAGTTGGATAATTTCTTAAAAACTTAAATGTGTACCTATCATATGACCCATTTAGTCCATTCTGAACTACTTATTTACCCAAAAGAAATAAAAGTGGTGGTTCATATAAAGATTTCTACAAAAATGTTCACAGCAACCTTACTCATAATAGCCAAAACCTGGAAATAATTGTTTATCAACAGGTTAACAGATAAATAAATTGCTACACATCATACAACGGACTACCCATTAGCCAACAAAAAGAAATGAAGATGCAACAGCATGGATGAATCTTGAAATAATCATGCTGAGAAAAAGAAGTCAGACAGAAAAGAGCACATACTGTTTTGATAATTTAATCAAAAAAATCCCATTTTGATTAAATTCTAAAGGGAATACCTACTGAATAGTGACACAAGGCAGCTGAATGTACCTGGCGATGGAAGAGGACAGGATGGAGGGTTACACAGTGGTGTAAACTGTGAGGGTGATAAATGTTTTCATTATTTTGATTGTGGCGATGGTATATTCACATAGTAAAGCTTATCAAATTGTACACTTTAAACACTGTAGTTTACCATCAATTATACCTCACTAAAGTGATTAAAAAAGAAACCCACCACACTTTCTTTTGAAAACAAAAGACGATTCTTAAGTTCCTATGGAAAAAACCCTAAGGAAGTGAGAATAGTCAGGAGACTCCTTAAAAAAGCCCCCCAGCAGAACAAAAAGAGAAAGAAACTGTTGAGACACAGTTTTAATAACTAGTGTCTTAATAACATGATAAAGCTACATAGGGTTCTAAATTATAGTAATAATAAATGAACCAACAGAGATCAATGATATAAACTAGAAAGTCCAGGAAAAAAATTGTATATATGTAAAGAATACATTAAAATACTACAGACTAGGCACAGTGGCTCATGCCTATAATCCCAGCACTTTGGAAGGCTAAGGTGGGAGGATTGCTTAAGCCCAGGAATTCAAGATCAGCCTAGGCAACATGGCAAGACCCCCATCTGTACAAAAAAATTAAAAATTAGCCAGGCATGGTGGTATACATTTGTGGTCAAAGCTACTCGGGAGGCTGAGGCAGGAGGATCTCTTAAGCCTAGGAGTTTGAGATCAACCTGGACAACAGAAAATGACTGTCGGAACAAAAAAATTAAAAAATTAGCTGGGGATAGTGATGCATGCCTGTGGTCCTAGCTACTCAGGAGACTTGGGTCTGCGAGGCTGAGGCTGCAGTGGGCCGTGACCACACCAAAGCACTCCAGCCTGGGTAACAGAGCATAAAAAGTGTGAGCCAAGAATTATTTCAAAGTTGTTCAGTGTGGAGTTCTTTATAAAATGAGCAAAGTACAAAACTACTTAGATGTTGAAAAAATTGTGACTTGAATTATGGTATGATATTCAAATAATAAAAATGAAACCTTTGAAAAAATTTGATGACAAAATTTATATAAAGTACATCACTTAAGCAATCCTCCTCTCAAAAGTTATATAAAGTACAACTAAAAAGGTTTATACACATGATTTTTAAGTGACTAGAAGTAAATACTTCAAGAAGTTAACAAAGGTTTCCTTATAGGTTGATAGAATTCCGGTATGTTCTGTATTTTTCATTCTAAATTTTCCACAATGCATACTACCTTTATCAAAAGAAAAATATAAATGCTATTTGTGTATATTTTTCACATCACACAAAATCTATTTTTAACAAACACATGATAAAATTTATGGAAAGTTGCTCACTTTTAAGGTCCATATGTAGTAAATCAGTTAGCCAACTGAGAAAATAAGATCATCATAAAAGGAAAATCCGGAATATTACCTGGCTCATTACTCCTGTCTGAATTCCCCAAAGCATTTCACAAGTGACTATGATTTTCAATTTGACTATTGTCTAAGATACAGAAGAAAATAAAGTTTAGAGAAGCCAGTCTTCCTGAAGAACCCAGCTCTTCACTTACCATCTTCTGCTAAGACCTTGGCTGCATCTTTTTCATCTTCCCACTTTCCAGTCACGAAACAATCTCTGAGACTGTTCATAGCCTTATGCAGAAAAGTCAGCACTTAGGTGAGATGTTCCAATCACTCAGCAAAACAACTCTAAGAAATGGCAGTAGGCAACGACTTGCCTTTAAATATTTCCCACCTTCATGAATATTCTCATTCCAAATGAGCCCAGGAAATAACTTTACCTTTGATGGAGACAGTGTAACTGCAGAGATGAAACACATTAAGCAGCAGATAGAGAAAGTATTAAATACTACTAGTCTACTAACCTCATAAGTAAACAAACAGATAATTACTAACTCAACTAATTTTCAATTTTATTAAGGTTTCTAAGGTGATGCAATGAAACAGTAGTTTACAAAGTTGGTCTTGATACTTGTTAATCTAAACCCATCTGTTTGAAAACTTAATTCCTATAAAATGGGTGCAGATATTTGAGAATTATGTATCTGATAAGGGACTTATATCCAGGATATATAAACAACACATACAACTAAGTAATCCAACTTTTGAAATGGGCAAACAATATGAAGAATATATACAAACAGTCAATAAACACATGCAAAGATGTTCAACATCATTATCTATCAGGGAAATGCAAGTCAATACTGCAATGAGATATAACTTCATCCCCTCTAGGATGGCTATAATCAAAAAGACAGATAATAACAAGTGCTGGTGAAGAAGTGGTGAAACTGGAACCCACATACAGTGCCAGTGAGTAAGTAAAATGGCACAATCACTTTTGAAAAGAGAAATGAGTGAGTATATGAGGGAAAATATTATTTAACTGTTTTCAGTAATCATACTATTCTGACACTATTTTGTGTGTAATATGGGATAAAGCAAATGAGTAATTATGTGATTCTCTAATTTCATCATCTTCTGATTCAACCAGGGAATAATTCTCCAGTGGAAGAATGAATAGGATGTAGTCCTGAATGTGAACTGGAAATATCTATAAGAACTCTCCTGGTTCGGGTAGCTGAGAAGGCCTAGAAGTAATGACCAACTCATGGCAGTAAGCATTCCTATGCCTAGGCTGTCATGTTGAAATACCATTTTCTACTAAAAGAAATCAGGACTTCTTATGGGTGATTCCAAGAGCTCTCTGACATCACAGAGCAAGAATTGATCAAGGATGACTATGATCGTCACATAAGAACTCAGGAGTTGGCATGCAGAGACTCCTACAGGCCACAGGTGGGATAAAGAGGAGTTTCAATAAGGATAACAGGTGCAGCAGCACCAGGCACATCAACTACATTTATATCCATGACACCACAGTGAAACTTACTAACAAGTGTCCTTTGGAAAAACTGATTAAAAAATCAAGAATGGGCCAGAGGCGTTGGCTCACTCCTGTAATCCCAGCACTTTGGGACGCTGAGGTGGGCGGATCACAAGATCAGGAGTTTGAGACCAGCCTGACCAACATGGTGAAACACCATCTCTACTAAAAATACAAAAATTAGCCGGCCACAGTGGTGGGCACCTGTAAACCCAGCTACTCAGGAGGCTGAGGCAGGAGAATTGCTTGAACCCGCGAGGCAGAGGTTGCAGTGAGCTGAGATTACACCATTACACTCCAGGCTGGGTGACAGAGCAAGACTCCGTCTCCAAAGAACAAATCAAGCATTTACCTTATATATATAGAAGTGGATAACTGAATAGTAAAAGAGAAAAAGTTTCTCTTTAAATAAGTATTACAGCTAATAAATAAAGAGAAATTATTGAATAGAACATCACTCTATGTTCTTAAGAAATTGATGGTTCTAGGCATTGAGCACCAACAACTGATAACATCTAACATCATTAAAAGGACACAACCAGTCTTTATGCGCCTCCTAATGAGAAAACACCACCCACCACCTGGGAAGCAGTTTTGCTGCAAAATAAAAATCAAATGTAAATCCTATCCAACCGTTAGATGTTTTGTCTATAAGGTAACTAGAAACATGTGGCTATTTAAATTAAGATTAAATAAAATTTAAAATTTTAGTTCTCTAGTCTCGCTGGCCACATTTAAAGAGCTTAGTAGCCACAAGTAGCCACAACCCGCAGCTCAGATATACATTCCGCTCATCACAGAAGTTCTATTAGTATTGCTCAGTACCCACTCACAGGAAATACAGGAGGGCCTGTGAAACTGCAGAGGGATGCAAAGCAATCCACAAAGTCCAGAATGCAAGAAATTCTGCAGACCAAAGACTTGGTTTCTTAAATAAAATGTAACCAAAAAAAAAAAAAGAAATGGGAAGGAAAGATTGTTGACTAAAAGTGCTAAAAGATAGAGTGAAAAACAGTAATGAAAATCGGGTAAAAGTAAACTATGATGCTTATGGAAGCATGGACGAGGAAACCAGGAAGAAAAGGAAAGAGTCCCCATAAGAGGCTGGACCACACCTCCTTCTACAGGGAGGAAGGGGACTGTGGCTGGTGTTGCAATTGAGCAGCAAAGCTTGATTTTCCAGCCTGAGTGCTGGGGCCTTCACCTTCTGGCAACCCATTAAGTTAAACAATTGTTTTCATGTGGTTTTCTACATCTATATTAAATTTCACCATAAAGAACGGTTAAATAAAATCTCTTAAAGTTCATTATGTGGTACCTGGTGAATTACAACAGGCAGTATGATAGCAATTGGGCCTCTGTGAGAAGCGACATCTAAGCCAAACAGAATTGACAAAAAAGAAGGGAACCTTTGGAAGATCAGAACATTGCAGAAAAGAATATAGAGAAAGGGGCTGGCACGATGGCTCACTCCTGTAATCCCAGCAGGCTGGGACGCCAAGGCCGGAAGATCACTCGAGCCCAGAGATTGAGACTAGCTCAACATGGTGAAACATTTTCTCTACAAAAAAATGCAAAAATTAGCCAGGCCTGGTGGCTCATGCCTATAGTCCCAGTTACTCTGGAGGCTGAGGTGGGAAGATCCCTTGACCCCAAGAGGTCGAGTCTGCATTGAGCCATACGCTCATGCCACTGCACTCCAGTCCAAGATGCAGAGCAAGACGGTGTCTCAAAAAAAAAAAAAAAAAAAAACAAAAGGAGAATTTGAGAGGCTGAGGCAGATGGATCATGAGGTCAGGAGTTCAAGACCAGCCTGGCCAACATGGTGAAACCCCATCTCTACTAAAAATACAAAAATTAGCCGGGCATGGTGGCACATGCCTATAATCCCAGCTACTCCTGAGGCTGAGGCAGGAGAATTGCTTGAACCGGGACCCGGGAGGTAGAGGTTGCAGTGAGCCGAGATCGCACCACTGCACTCCAGCCTGGGCAACAGAGTGAGACTTCATCTCAAACAAAAAAAAAAAAAAAAGAGAGAGAGAAAGAGAAGAGGTCTCAGAGGAGGGTGAGCTGTGGTGAGTTTGAGTACTGAATGAATTCCAGTGTGATTACAAAGTGGTGAGCTGCAGGAAGAACATTTACAGGTATCACAGATTTCTCTATGCTTACAAATAGCAAAAACTATAAATGTTAATTCAGGAGTGCTACGTATATCCTAGTGATAAGACACAAAATACATCTGATGTATGAAAACTTACGTGCACCACTTCAAAACGAAAATGCACACTACTGTCCACACTGGAAGCTGAACCTGTCCTCCGTGGGCCATGTACATGGTCTAACTAAACTCAGAACATGTTACTGCTTAGGATGCATGAAGTGCCCACTGCAATATCTGGGAGAATGACCTGTAATCCTGTAAAAATAAGAAGCCAACAACAGGTAAGCAATATTGACATCAGATAATCTCATTCTAGAATAATCCTCTAATAAATCAAATGTACTACCCAGCCTTACTTCCTCTAAATCCCAGTCATGGGGGGCCTCCACAAGAAACCTGGAGTGGTCCAAAGAGTCAGCCTTGTGCTTCCAGTCTCTGTCAGGCTGCTTGACGTGAAACAACCCTGCAAGCTCTTCTTGGGTATCATGATCTTCTTCTTCATTATCTTCTGCCACTAAAGAGGACTCCATGGCAGAAAAGTGAGAACAAAAACTACAGCCCTGGAGGACTCATTGTTTTCGACAAGTTAGGCCATGAGTCTTCGAACTCAGGAACTGAGGGCCCCTGTCTGTGGTGGGTATAGCAATGGCCACATATGAGTTAGGCACTAAGAGGGCAGGGCAGTCACAGGTTAAGAGAGCCAGGAAGCTATTGCTCTACATGTGTGGGGCTCCTGCGCTCCTGCACGGCAGCAGCTAAGAGGCCAAGGAATGAGACTATTAGGGCTCAAGGGAGGGAAGGGACATTTAAAAGCAAAGCTTTAGATGATTAAAGAAGAGCTCTAAAGAGTGTTGAGCCTCTCATCACTAAGCGTACTTAGACAAAACCTGAATGAAAATCAGTTCACAGCAACCCTCCCAATTCAGTGTGCTGAGCCCAAATGTCTCACCATGTGGCCTTGATCTCATCGTGCAGTAACCAGGGAGCACAATGTAAAGTTCACCACTATCTATTTACTTTTGCATTAATTCTACCAGAAAGAACATATAGGTAAGTTTAATAAAGCATGAAATCAGAAGAGAAGGGCAAAAGGGAGAAAAAACTGTGTTATACAGGGTTCTCATTCTCAGAAAGGAAAAAATAAATATTTTTATGATCAGAAGTATTTTTCTAGCACCAAATTCTCAAAAAGTTTCTCATGAAGGACTTTTAAATAGGGGACATAACATGATGCAATGGACAGTATTTGCATCAAGTTTTACAACAAACCCATAAGTCTACTTCATAAGACCAAAGTGTGGTCCTCATAAGTTGATAATTAATCTGCCAAATATGAAATGTGATGGCCAGCAATTATGGATGTCAACAATACCAGCCCAATCAACCAATTCCCTCATCTCCTTTTCAGAAAACAAACAGAGAAACTAAAACGTTTCCAGCTCTGAACCAGAATTCTTTACCGGTCCCATAAATAAGCTTTCAGAGGTTTGGAGCTGCTTGCTGCTGCCTCAGAAAGCCCTTCTGGAAAGGTCTTCCTTCCACTTGAGGGCACCTGAAATGACCAAAGCCAACCTCCAGTTAGGCTTGTTCACGTGTCTCCCCTCCCTTGAGATCCATCCACAATGCAGGATTTCAACAGTTAATCTCAAAATCAACAGACCCCCAAATGTAGACATTTCACTGGGTACCACTTCGAGAGCCAAGTTCATAGCAGCAACAAACTAAATTTAAGCTTACCTGAGGTTTCTTTGGAATCATTATTTTCTTCCTTGTAATCTTCTTCCTCTTTGAGTAAATCTTCTATATCACTGGTCTCATCAATTAAGTTCCTTGACCCCAGTTTCTGACCACTGCTCACTTGAGAAGGCTTTGAAAGCTTTTTTCTAATAGCCTCGTCATTTTCTGAGTCCTCTTCCTCTGCACTGAGCGAGGAGCTTTCTTTAGATTTATCTTCCAATGCAAACGCCTCTTCAGCTGTGCAATGCCCAGAATCGGAAGTCATGAGGGCTGCTTTCTTCATCGGCAAAGACTTCGGATTCACACGGTTACTCTGGCGATTAGCTGGCGACAGCCCTGCTTTACTACCTTCTCCAACAGCCTTTGATCCTGAAATGCCCCCCTCTCCTGCAGTGCAGTCCTCTTCTTCACTGCTTTCATCAGCTTCCTCTGCTTCCCCTTCTTCCGCTGAGCTCCTCTCAAGGTCATCGTCACTGTCAGCAAATGCTGGCAAATCCATTTCACTGTCTTCTTCCAACTCTTCAAGTTTCCGTCGTTTGACGCCCTTACCAGCCATATACTGATCAGTCATCTCAGCATTTTGCTCCTCTTCTGCTTCCTCATCACTAGAGCCGTTTTCCAACTCATCATCTTCGGATATTTCATCATCTTCTTCATCATCACTATCTCCAGATTCATCTTCATCTCCAAAAATGGCTTTCCGACTCATTCGCCCAGTTTTTAAGTCCATTTGTTTTTCCTCCTTTGACATCAACAGCCTATGTTGCCAAGGAAATGCAAAATAATTTAACTTGTACATTAATCAGTTAATCTAGAAATGGCAATATAGTCAACGAAAATATAAAGAAATAGAAAATGTCAAGGAATTGTTTAAGACGACATAGCATAGGGAAAAAAAGATCTGATAAAAATTGGAACATTTAATAAACAAACTCAGGCATGGCTCCCTAACACCATACTTCAAAAGAACTTATAGGGAGAATAAAGAAATAAGCCTTTTTTTAAAAAAAAAATCTAATTTTAGAAAAAAATTGCTTAAAAAGGAAGTTAGTGTTTTGTAGATCTTTTGGAAAGCTGATTTATTTCTAAGCTAAAAACACATGATCCTTAAGAGAAATGGCCGAGTCCAGGCCCAAGGCAGGAAAAGGGCAAAATGAGCCTGGATCCTCTTGTTTTGTCAGAAAGTAAGAAATGCTGAAAGACTAACAGAGACAGTTGAAAGGACACAGGAGACAGGCTGAAGGCTCCCATGGCCAAATTTGGGACAGCATAGGCATCAGGAAGAATAATGATAGTGATGGAAGATAACCCATGGAACAAAATGCAAGTATATTAGTCAGCAGTGATACGGAAATAAAGGGGAGAAGTGAAAGCTCTTTGTTAAAAATGCCAGCTAACAAATGTAGGAGGAATGACAGAGGAAGAACATCCATTTTAAGTCACCAGTGCCATAACTGACAGACAAGAATCATCAGGAGGCTAAAATCACAGGATGAAAGAAAACTGTATAAAGCTAATTAACATAGCAAGATATGTAAAATTATGAAAACACAAATTAGAAAAAAACTAAAAATCATACCATAAGAGATGGATAAGTTAGAATACAGCAATAATAGGCCAGGTATAGTGGCAGGATACAGATATAATAGGCCAGGCATAGTGGCTCACATCTGTAATCCCAGGACTTTGGGAGGCCAAGGCGGGAGGATTGCTTGAGCCCAGGAGTTCAAGACCAGCCTGGGCAACATAGTGAGACCTCGTCTCTAGAAAAAAACTAAAAAATTAGCCAGGTGTGGTGGCACACTCCTATAGTCCCAGCTACTTGTGGAGCTGGAGTGGGAGGATCACTTGAGCCTGGGAGTTCAAGGCTGCAGTGAGTCAAGATCACGCCACTGCACTCCAGCCTGGGAGACAAAGTGAGACTTTGTCTCAAAAAAAAAAAAGAATATCCCAATAATAACAAAATGATGACTACATGAAGACTGTATAGAAAAAGGAAGTGCTCAGAATATAGAAATAAAATTAGGTATTTTAACTATAACTGTATTAGAAGAGAGTATTCTTGTAGACAAGGATGACTAAAAGGATATGGAAAAATGAAAGTAGATAACAACACTCATTATAAAAGAGTGATCTTTCGGCGAACACTTCGTATCTGTCAGGCATCGTGCTAGGTAGTTTATGCACACTGTAACAAATTACATACTAGGTAATCTCAAAAATTTCAGATAAATTTTACTGGGAATCATCAATCAATCCAACAAAACCAATGTTTTGCAAACATCCACTATGTATAAAGGTATATAAATTCCCAACCCAGACTGAGAAATAATTCACATAAGCCACACATCCATGGAAACCTACCCATGGGAGATAATACAACATAATCTAAATAAAACTTTCAGAGACAAGGCATGTGGCTTCTGGACAGCCACAAACTCCCTGACTGTTCTAGTGTTTTGGCCACCAAAAGAAAGCGGAGTGCCCTTAGGTCTCTTAAAAAAAAACAAAAAGTAACCTATGGAAGATGGTGTGGTATTTGAAGAATATTTGGGGTCTGTTGAAAAATGCATCCTGTATTTTATTTCAAGAAAATACTCCCTCGTAATGTCAGGTAAGTGAAAAGCCCTCAGAGACACATACACACACACCCACAAAACCAAAACAACCTAGAATGAATTCCACCAAAATGTGTTATGATAGCAGAATTACACATCTTCTAAAATGTATCTTTTTATTAAAAATAGAAAAAAAGCAGACTTCTCCTTGATTATCTATATCCTCTGACCCAAGTGGCTTGGAACCAGCAAACAGCGTCACCCGACTTGAAGCCATCTTGGCATCAGTGGTGGACATGGTGGAGATGAGACTCTGGACCAGCTCATGGATGGGCCCCACCTCGTCCTGTCAAGGCCACCAAGAAAAGGCACGTGAGGAAAGCACAAAGATCCTGGAGAGACACTGGTTTCACTCAGTTTCTCAAAATTATCTTAGACACATTTCCTGAGAACCTTTCTTAATGCCTCAAAAAGCAGAGAAGAAAATCCTTAGAGCAAAGCTTGAAATGGATCCCCATCTCCATTAAACTTTTCCAAACTTCAGGGAGTATGTAACCTGATAACCTAAACACCTAGCTAGAAAAATCTCAGTTCCAGTGCTACAACAATGCTAGCTTTTCTAACATCTTTAAATAACCCTGATTTTAACTCATTAAAATTCAACTACAGAACTAAGAAATCAACATTTAAAATCCACTTTAAAATACAGAATGAGGAGACCATTGTGAATGAGAAAAGGACCAATGAGAACTGGCAAGCACACTGATTTTGTAGAAACGGGGATGGGCTGTGCAGGCGCCACATGGCAGCAGGGCCCGCGCTGGGGCCATGGATCAAGGAGGCCTGGAGGACAGGACTCTTCTGTTTGGTAAAATGAAAAAAAAAAAAGGTATTATTTTTATCCTATATATTTACAATATGCATTTGGGCCTTTATTATAAGTACAAGAGAAAAATCTTCAATAAGTAAAAGCTGAGTACCTTACTTTTTGTGATTAAAAAACAGATTCAGAAAGAGTAATGAGAGTTCAGAACAATGACTCCCGTCTCACCGATACCTGAAAACCGTGGCTGCCACCAAGGCAACATAGACAGCGTCTTTGTCATACAGCACACCCCAACCCCAGAAAGAGGCGCATAAACCAGCTTCTCCTTCTCATTTAAACAGCGCTTCTTTTGTTGTTCAGGAAGAGCACAAGGGTCTGAGAGGAAACCGATGTCACTCATGGCAAAATCTTCTACCCCTGGAAGACAGGATCCAAAAAGCAAGCTTCAGCTGACAAGAAGTCAGAAGTATCTACTGTTGACTGGGGGGTTAAAAACGAGCCATAGTCCAAGGGCTTAACCCATGACACTAAAGAAGGGCATTGTGCCACACTGGAACAGTGGCCCTCTAGCTACAAGACAAGAGGTCAGAGAAGAGGGGATTTGGTAACACCTTTGCAGGCCTACACACAGCTGGGTTACTTTTAAAACCTCCAGCAAGGCCATCTTCCCTTGTTTGGTCACTTTTCAGTTTTTCTGAGAAATAATGCCATCCCAAGAATCCTATGTGTAATTCTAGTATGTTCTACAACAAGAGAATACCTGGCATGTGAATTTGGCTTTTATTTTTCAAGTGTGCTCCTCTTAAATAACCATAAAGTGACACCTGCCGGTCACATTTGATGTTTGTTTGGCTATCCTCTGGGTTTGTCAAATCTTCCATCCTAGAAAAATAAACTCAATCATACAGTAGAAATGAATGCCAAAGTTCCTATACCTCCTTTCATGTGTCAGTGACTCATCACACTCTTGTCCACTAAGCACGTCATTTAGAAAACTAGAAAATGAGGAAATAAGGAAGCACCGTTCACCATCCAGCAGAGGAAAAGGGGCAGGAACACAACTGTGTCTCTAGGCTGAAAGTGACATTTTCATTCCGGAAGACACCAGACAGGGAGATGATGTCCACCTGGGGTCAGGGAAGAGTGAAGAACATATTCAGAAAATCCCTTTCTGGAAGAGGGTGAGCCTGTGCTCTGGGATTTTTGCTGTGGTTTGGATTCTGGCAGGTGGAGAAAGGATATCCCAGGCTGAGAAAACCACAGCACAAAGAAGAGCACAAAGGAAGGAAACTGAAGGCACACACGAGGACTCAAGCACCCGGGCACAAAGGCAGCATCACTGAAAACTGAGGATGAACGTAGGATGGGGCCACATCCTGTAGCCTTAAATGCTTCCAAGTCCTCCCATTCTCCTAAACATCTTATAATTAATTTACTCCCAAAGGCACAGCATCTTTGAGCAATGACATAAGTAGACATTTTCCATCAACTACACTTCTACCCCCACTATTCAAATAGGCACAAAATAAATTCTACCACTCTTCTTTTTCCAGTCTGTTTAGCTTTGAAATATATGGCCCAGGAAGAAAAAGTTTACAATCGCTTTTTACCTGTCTGCCAGGATATAAGGGTGAGAAGTTTGCCATGTGAGAGGCCTAAACTTCACAACTGTAATAAAATGGCCCAGATTGTGGATTTCTTGGTTTTGATATTCTCCATGCACCATTCCAGAATGGTAGAACAGCTTGGCACCCTCAACATTAAAGGAAAATTAAAAATTAAATTCCAATTAAATTCTCATCAATACTGCAACAAAATAAAAGCTCTTCTTGTTTACAAGAAGCAATCCTAAGAAGGGAGATTTGCAGCAAAGCCACTGTTCTGAGGCTTTCAGAGCCTTGCTGGCTTCTTTCAGGACTTATTAGAACCCCACAGAGGCAGAGTGCTCTGCGGCTGAGCAGGTTCATCTGTCTAAGTATGGTGAGAAGAGCGAGGTGAGGCATCTGAGCACAGAAATGTTTCTGTGGCTGATGGACCAAAGCAGCATGGAAAGGAAGGGGCAGTGCCCGGTCCTGTAGCTGGCAGAAACTTCTGATGTACTCTATTAAGTCCCGACCCCAAAACAGCCAGACACTGCCTGGTGCAGCAGTGAGATACACCAAGAGACCCAGAATAAGCACCCTCTTGAGGGAAACCTTCCAGAGACTGTGAACACATACACAAAGGGAATTCAGGAGCCGAATCCGAATCCTAGAGAGACTTAGCAATGCCTCTTTAGTCTTTTTTTTTTTTTTTTTTTTTGTGAGATGGAGTCTCACTCTGTCACCCATGCTGGAGTGCAGTGGCACGATCTCAGCTCACTGCACGTTCTCCCTCCCAGGTTCAAGCAATTCCATGTCTCAGCCTCCTGAGTAGCTGGGATTACAGGTGCATGCCACCACACCTGACTAATTTTTGCATTTTCAGTAGAGACAGGGTTTGGTCATTTTGCGCTGAGCTCAAAACTCCTGGCCTCAAGTGATCCACCTGCCTCTGCTTACCACAGTGCTGGGATTACAGGCATGCACCACTGCATTGGGCCTCTTCAGTCTGTTTTAGTAGGATTATATTTTAGTATCCAACAATTATTTCTCTTCCTACAGGGTAAACTTCTATCCAGAACCTGTGTTTTAATTGCTTCTTTGTCTTGTTCAGTTGTTTATTATGCTTGAAGGAGTCAAGGTGGGTGAGGACTCCCATAATTTTAGGAAAACCATATACTTGACAGATGTTTAGAAACTCAAACGTTTCCATTTCAAACCCAAAGCTGCCATCTGTAAGCATCAGTACCTACAAACAGAACACATCATTTCTCAAAGAAACTACCAAAACAGACCACCTACACTAGGGGTTGGCAACTGGCCATGGGCCAAATCCAGTCCATCACCTGTGTTTGTAACTAAAGTTTTATTGGAACACAGCCACATTAATTCATTTACATATTGTCTGTGGCTGCCTGTGCACTACAACTGCAGAGCTAAGTAGCTGCAAGAGATGTGATCCACAAAGCCAAAAATATTTACTATCTGGTCCTTGACAGAAAAGTCGCACTCCAGACTAAGTCAAATGACTACACAGGCATCACCCAGACAGAGAAACCACCACCCTCTTACTTGCTCTAAAAGCTAACCATAAGACAATGTCCACTAGGATATAAACTTCCATTTTAAGAATTTTAATGCATGAGAAGTAACTCAGAAAAGGCTGGGTCTAACCTGGCCCTTACCTAAGAAATCCTAATTTAAAGAAATGAAGTTTTCTGTAATGTACTTTTAAGCCAAATAACAGGTCTCTGACATCCAAAGAATGGGAAGCAAGTGATAATCAATGAAGTATATTAAATATGTACAGAAAACCAACTTCTTGTTTCAATATCCTCATAGAAAAAAAAACAGTCTTTTTTTTTGAGAAGCATGCAGTGGAAACGTCTATCTTGCATGTTAACTTGTATAACTCAATTGCTCAGAAGTATTTTTTAAATAGGTACCAGTTTAAAATTAAGTCAAAAAACCGTAAGATTATAATGAATGGTAGTCTATAAGAAAATATAAACAGATAAGACCAATTTTTAAAATTTAAGACACTTCAAAGATGCAAAATAATTTCAGAATTGATTCCTGGAAACTTGTAATTTTAATATTAAATACACTTTTGTTCTTATCTTTCCATAGATAAACGAAAAATAACAAAATATGGAAACAGAAATGCCCATCTTTGATTAAACTAAGTAGTTAATAGAATATCAGAAATAGTGAACATTATCATTTCCATAAATGCAAGAGCGTGTACATTTTCCATACACTGAGTACTGTCTAGATTTTCTATTGATAAATTCTGACCACTTCTTCAGGCAATTCATGTACTCTAGCATTATCATTAAGGATGAAGGTTCTGGAACCATCGAGAAGAAAAGTCCCATCTTCACACAAGTTACTTAACTGCTGGGAGCCTCTATTTCATCTTTTGTAAGCTACAGATAATGCCTACTCACCTGAAGGGTGTATCAAGGGTCTATGTAAGCCAAGTTTGTAGAAAGCAGTCAGCATGGTGACAGGAAGGGTCCAAGAAGAAATGACAATTACTATGATATATTTTTACATATCTATGTACATATATTAATGAGCTCTTATTAGCTGTGTTCATTAAAGGCTTTCTCCATCCTGTGATGTGCTCTAAGATTTTGGAATACATGTCATTGTGCACATTCCATGTTTATTATCAATATAATAACATTTATTACTATTATTATCATCAATTCAATCACATCTACTGTATCCCTGATGATGATCATGTTTCCTTTAATAATCATAAAACTCTCTTCCCTTCATCACAGGGTAAATAACCTATCACAGTGCTGTAAGTCTCCATCAGCACCCCAGGATGCCCCTGCTGACTTACCAGATCTGCTGCTTTAGCCAGATAAACTATCACGTTAATGTCACACCCACATTCAATAATGGTGAGTCTGCACTTTTTACCTGTAAGTGAAAAGATGAAAACTTTACTTTAAAAAGACCCTGAAAAAACTGTAACCATCAATGTTAATTTTTATTTTTGTAATTGCATCCAGTAAAACACCATATATGTTTATAGGAGTGTACCAGAAGTTCATTTTTATAAGCAAAAACTGGTAAAATAAAATAAATTCCATCCTGTTTTCCTTGCTGTGTTCTAAATTTAAATAATATCAAAAGTCTACCCAGATGAATAAAAGCGCTCAAACAGGGAAAATTCTGACTTGACAGGCTCCATAATAACCATGATCTTGCTGTTCAGCTGCAGGCCAATGTCTTCACCTCTATCAAAACTTCCCGTATTCCCACTATAGCTACAAATATCCTCAAACATAATGTAACAGAATATTCATAATGATAATCATTTCTAAATTAAGGTTATAAGAAAATGGTCAAGAAAATATGGGCTGGGCACAGTGGGAGGCCAAGGCAGGCAGATCCCTTGAGCCCAGGAGTTTTGAAACCAGCCTGGGCCACATGGGGAAACCCCATCTCCCCCAAAAAAACAAAAACAAAAAGGAGGACGGGCGCAGTGCAGCAGGTCATGCCTGTAATGCCAGCAGTTTGGGAGGCCAAGGCAGGTGGATCACTTGAAGTCAGGAGTTCGGGACCAGCCTAGCCAACATGGTGAAACCTCATCTCTACTAAAAGTACAAACATTAGCCAGGCGTGGTGGTGCATGCCTGTAATGCCAGCTACTCAGGAGGCTGAGGCAGGAGAATTGCTTGAAGCCAGGAGACAGAGGTTGCAGTGAGCTGACATCGTGCCACTGCACTCCAGCCTGGGCAACAGAGCAAGATTCTGTCTCAAAAAAAAAGGAGGGGGGTGAAGAAAAATTAGTCAGGTATGGTGGCATACACTACTCAGGAGGCTAAGGTAGGAGGATTGCCTGAGCCTGGGAGGTTGAGGCTGCAGTGAGCTGTAATCACACCACTGCACTCCGGTCTGTGCCACAGCGTAAGACTGTCTCAAAAAAAAGGAAAAGAAAATATGGATGCTCCAAAGATAAAGAAAAACTTCAATCTAACTATATTACTGCAATAACAAGAGACTTCAGAGTGTGCATTGCCATTCTACCACTGGAAGTTTATTTCATCTTCCTTCAAACTTGGAAAGGTCACCATCTCCCAAAGCAGACAATTCTTACAGGAAAAAGAGAAAAAGCACATTTCCACCAGCATGTGGCTTCATAAGGGCAAGCATGTGCACCTGGCACATAGGAGGTACGTGCTCTCTGTTAAATGATGTGTTCACAGTGACCAGGCCTGCTAGACCCTTCCAAGGAACATGCTTGGTAAAGCCATAGAGCAGTCAGGATAAGATACGTATCACATCCTTATCTCTAGGAACTTACCCTTTTCTGAAGCTATAGCCAACAGTAAAAGTATAAAAGAGGTAACATAATATAACAATATTTAACATGCTCCACTCAAGTAAACAACAAACACACGCATGTCCCTCAGATGACAACAGCCACGCCAACTCTGTGTCTGGCATCTCCTACCTGACACGATCGTCACAGGGCCTCTGATCTCGGTCAACTTCTACCAGGTGAAGTTCGGAATGAGGCATTATATCAAAGTGCTCTTTCCAACTTTGGAGGCCCCGTCACCACTGCCACTATTGATGGGGGCTCTAGTGGAGTTCAATCAACCACTGGCATATGATGTCTTTTGTCTTCAAATCCTGAGTCCTATTCATTTAAAAAAAAAAAAAAAAGTAAACTCACTTTCAAAATAGAGTAAAAGGTATCAACCTTGTAAGTAGACTTTTTTTTAGTATACTTATAGATATGAGTACTTTAGTGTATTTTATAGAGAGTACAACAGACAATATATAAATAAAATTAATTTGTCATTTATTAACTTGTTAACTTCTGCCCCTATCCAAATAATTACTGTTTAATAAAGATGTAACAAGATGACTTCAATAGTATAGAGAGTTGAAAATTAAACACTCCTTAAATCTGACTGTTTTAGGAGTGATTTTAATAATTTTTAAAAAATCAAAAAGTAAATATCGAGGCAGTGCATCATAACAGATAAGAGCAGAGGCTCTGGAGTTAAATTTGGCTCTCCTACTTACTGGTTATATGATTGGAGGGAACGTGTTTTCTTGACCCCAGTTTTCTTGTCCATAAAATGAGGACAAGAACGATTCCTACTCCGGTGAGGCTGCTGGAAGGATTTAGTTGAATAACGTTTAAAGTACACTGCTAAGAATATCACAAGACTCACTAAATAAAGCTATGTTAGTATTAAATATTGTAATTTTTGTATTTTATATTACAACTACATAAAACATATCCAAGGGGGAAAGCACACTTATCACCATAGAAACAGTTTAAAGTTTAGGAACAAACAAATTCTGTAAATTCTTTTATCCTGGGCAAGAAACACCAACCAGTGTGCAGATGCTGGAGGCAAGGCAGCTTCTATGGGAAAGGCTTCTCACATTTTAGTAAAAGTCACATACCATGCATCTCCTTGTCCTTTGGAGCTGGACTAGACTTGTGAATACAAATGTCACCTGTGAAAGGCTCCTACTATTTAAAAAGAATCAATGGAAGAAGCACCAGACTGCAGCTAAACACACCTGTGAAAGGATTGAGCCATCTGCACAGCGGACTGAACTGCAACAGCTTTGGGATTTCTCTTCGCAGCATCTTCTTCATCCCCTAGCTGGAGATCCTGCAGATGCCACTTCTTTTTCTTTTCAGCTTTGGACCCACTATTTTTCTTTCTGTGTTTCTTCTAGTCTCCATAGTTGCCATTTGCCAATAACAAGTAACTAACCTACAAGGAAGAAGGTTGGGATAAGGAGGTGGGAGAAGCATTTACAATCCAGGCAATACCCAGAAAAAAAACCAATAAATCTCATTTATTTCTTTATGAAGAGATGATGTATTTGTTCACCGAACAAGGGTAGAAACTGATTAATCATCCCCAATTTCTTTTCTCTCTGTTATGCTATAAATTAGATGACTTACTTCTGCTAAAGTTACATTTCATGGTTAAGTTACTTTTTATTCATCTTAAGTGTCAACATCAACAGCATGAATTTCTGCAAGGATGGAAATATTATATATCTGCACTTTTTGGTCATTTAGCCATTAGCCTCATGTGGTTACTTAAAATGTACTTAGGGAAACTGAAGAAAGTGAATTTTTAATTAATTTCATTCTAACTCTGAATAGTCACATGTGGCTACCATACGGGATGGCTCAGACCTAGATAACAACTGGTCTAATGAAGTGGTTTCCTAACTTAATCTACATTTTAATAAAAAATTATAAACATTTTTATAAACCTCCAATATGATTGAAGTATTACTTTTAGTACCTGTTGACTCTGTAAAACTCCTAAATTACAACTCATCTACATACATTTGAAAAACAGCAATATCTGTATGTGTGAGATATGACTGTTTCTAGATGATGCCTGGAGACCCCATGGACTTACAGAGACCCTTTCAGTGATTTCTGAGGTACCTGGGAATCTGTGGTCAATAAATTGGTAATCACTGAATTAGTGAGCTTTTTTAGGAAATCAGGCTCCATAAAATCTGCATAAAATCAACCATCCTGGCTGCTTTTATGGGCTGGCATTGAATATCTGTGGCTTTCCCAGGTGCATGCTACAAGCTGTGTGTGGATCTATCATTCTGGGGTCTGGAGGATGGTGGCCCTCTTCTCATAGCTCCACTAGGCAGTATGCCAGTGGGAACTCTGTGTGGGGGCTTCCACCCCATATTTCCCTTCCACACTGCCTTGGCAGAGATTCTCCATGAGGGCCGCACCCCTGCAGCAAACTTCTGCCTAGACAACCAGCTCTTTCCATACATCCTCTGAAATCTAGGCAGAGGTTCCCAAACCTCAATTCTTGGCTTCTGTGCACCCGCAGGCTCAACACCACATGGAAGCTGCCAAGACTTTGGGCTTGCACCCTCTGAAGCCATGGCCCGAGCTATACCTTGGCCCTCTTTAGCCACAACTGAAGCAGCTGGGATACAGGGCATTGAGCCCATAAGCTGCACATAGCAGGGGGGCCCTGAACCTGGCACAGGAAAGCATTTTCCCTCCTAGGCCTCCATGCTTGTGATGGGAGGGTCTGCTGTGAAAGTCTCTGATGTACTCTGGAGACATTTTCCCTATTGTCTTGGTGATTGACATTCAGCACCTCATTGCTTGTGCAAGTTTCTCCAGCAGGCCTGAATTTCTCCCCAGAAAATGTTTTTTTTTTTTTTCTATTGCATCATCAGGCTGCACATTTGCCAAACTTTTATGCTCTGCTTTCTCTTGAATGCTTTGCTGCTTAGAAATTTCTTCTACCAGATACTCTAAATTATCTCTTTCAAGTTCAAAGTTTCACAGATCTCTAGGGCAGGGGCAAACTGCCATCGGTCCCTTTGCTAAAGCATAACAAGAGTCACTTTTGCTTCAGTTTCCAAGAATGTCCTCATCTCCATCTGAGACCACCTCAGCCTGGACTTTATTGTCCATATCACTATCAGCCTTTTGGTCAAAGCCATGTAACAAGTCTCCAGGAAGTTTCAAACTTTCCCACATTGTCCTGTCTTCGGAAGGTCAACTTCTGCGGGATTTCAGGAGCCAGAGGAGGTACACTGGACTATCTGAATTCTTGAGTTTTTCAATCTGTTTATACGATTAGACTACTCAACCTCTGGTAGAGATATCTCTCTGTCTTGCCTTCCTTACTGAGGCCACCTGCAAGACAGAGAAGGAAAGGGACCAGTGCAGCTACAGTGGAGGAGCCTTTGCTTAGGCTGATTGAGAAAGTCACTGCCAGAATGAGCATGCACTGGATGGCAGAGGCTGGCTGCTTCTTGTACTGTGCCTCACCTCTGTACAACCTGTCTACTGATGAGAAAAGACACATCCAGCCAAACACAGAGGAGCTGGGAAGGCTCATCTCTGCTTTCTCCTCACATCTGTCTTAGTTTGACTCTTCATTTTGAAGCCAATAGAAGTTCAGTCAACCTTGGCCAAGAGGGAGTTTTATTTTCACAGGTGGTAGCTCATGCATAATAACCTTGAAACATGAGTGAAAACAAAAACAAGGGTCAAAACGGGTCTGGTCCTCATGGACACTGAAGGTGGAGAGTGGTTCTAGATTCAAAGCATCTCTAGGAGCTAGTATGTAGTAGCTGAGTTGGACCATCCTTCCGCTGCTCTCCCATTCATTTAGCCCCATTCTTCATGGCTACAACTATATGTCCTTTAACCAAATGACAATATTTGTAGCTTTAATTTCTATCCTTCCATTACTTAGAATCCATAGTGGCTGTGACTATTTCTGGTGGTACATCTCAGTGTCTCATTTAATTAAGAAATAATAAAAATCATATGAAATGCCGAAAATTTCACTCTGCATTTTACCTCAAGTCAGTAGCAGCATTCTAATTGGAATTTTAAAATCCTCAGGAAAGTAAGCTGTGTAATTTCTTTGAAAGATCTTAGCAGAAAACATCGTGCCCTGCTGTCACCTAGAGCAGAAGCTGAGGCTCCTTCAAGGTGCTCTGTGGGCCCTGTGGCTTGGGGGTGAGGGCTTTGGTGGCCTGAGCAGCACATTCTGAGAATGCTTATCCAAAGCAGGTTAGCAGAGTTGCATTCCAGACTACAGACCCTAGCTTAGTATTGAGGTGCTAGAGCCCAAGGCAGTTGCTGAGACCAGCTCGGTTGGGTAAACCCTAACCCAGTGGTGCTAGAGGAATTAAAGACACACACAGAGAAATATAGAGGTGTGAAGTGGGAAATCAGGGGTCTCACAGCCTTCAGAGCTGAGAGCCCCGAACAGAGATTTACCCACATATTTATTAACAGCCAACCAGTCATTAGTATTGTTTCTATAGATATTAAATTAAAGTATCCCTTATGGGAAATGAAGGGATGGGCTGCATTAAAGAAATAGGTTGGGCTAGTTAACTGCAGCAGGAACATACCCTTAAGGCATAAACCGCTCATGCTGTTATTTGTGGCTTAAGAATGCCTTTAAGTGGTTTTCCACCCTGGGTGGGCCAGGTGTTCCTTGCCCTCATTCCCGTAAACCCACAACCTTCCAGCTTGGGCATTAGGGCCATTATGAACATGTCACAGTGCTGCAGAGATTTTGTTTATGGCCAGTTTGGGGCCAGTTAATGGCCAGATTTTGGGGGCTTGCTCCCAATAGCCATCATGAAAGGAACACTCTATTAAGGGGACTAAAGAGGGAAGAAGGTTCATTGAACTTTGATGTATAAGAGGGGTGGTGCCAGCTCCCTGGAATGTCCTTCCTAACTGGGCTAATCCTGTGAACTCCCCATCCCTGATATGCCAGCATGCAGCCTCAGAACACCACACAGTTAATCCTAGATTTACAGTTCATACCATGTCAGGGAGCTACTCACCTCCCTTGAACCCCTACCATGTCTCAGATGATCTCAGATTGCTTCTGTAACGTGGTTGTGCTAAAATAGATAATCTCTAAAATCTGTGTTATTCGTAGGTCAGTAACTCATCCATAATATTATCTAAACTAGGCACAGTGGCTTGCACCTGTCATCCCAGCTACTCGGGAGGCTGAGGCAGGAGAATGGCGTAAACCCGGGAGGCAGAACTTGCAGTGAGCTGAGATCCGGCCACTGCACTCCAGCCCGGGCAACAGAGCGAGACTCCATCTCAAAAAAAAAAAAAAAAAAAATTATCTGAGGGGTGGGTAAAAGTAAAATAAATTAAGTTTAACTGTCATTTAAGTTTGAGAGAATGTCAACAATAGATTTGTTCCTATTAAAAATATTTTGACCAGCCATGGTGATGTGTGCCTGTAGTCACAGCTACACAGGGGGCTGAGGGAGGAGGACTGCTTGAACCCAGGAGGTTGAGGCTGCATTGAGCCATGATTGTGCCACTGAACTCCAGCCTGGGCACTGTTGAAAAAAAAAAATTGCCATAGCGTTTGGAAATAGCAGGGGCTTTGGATGTGAGCAGGCTTGGCCAAATCCAAGCTCTGTATTTCCTGGCTGTGTAACTTAACTTTTTTGATACTCTCTAAGCCTCAGTTTCTACTTCTGTGGAAGAAGGGGTAGGTGCAACCTGACATTCATGATTATGGTGGAAAGTGATAGAAATACTGAATTTAAGTCACCAGCTTTGTACTAAACATTAGTAAACTCTTCAAGAAGTCATGTTGATAAGGATTTGGACCAAAGAATTATTGTACAATTTAAAAAGTATTGTTCAAGAGAATATTAATAAAATTGCTGTTATGTTTTATTTACAAACTGTATGTAAACACAATAAAATGTTTTATAACTATGCAGATGTTGATAACCCTGTCTACTGAATACACTATACTTAGCAATATGACAATGATCATAATATTACAGTAGACTTTGAGGATCACGTAGATAACGTTCATATCACTTTTCAAATAGTTACATGCTTTAATACTCACAATATTAGCATTTAGGTCCTATCATTGTCTTCATTTTACAGAGGGTGAAGTTGACACAGGTTAACTTTCCAAAGATTACCCAGCTCTCCGGAGGTAGAACTAGTGTTGAACTCAGGTCTTTCTGATGTGTGCACCAACTTGCTGGTCCACTCTGCTATTCTCTCCAGTCTTCTCCTCAGGCAGTTAAATGACCTGATCTTGTGCTCCCCTAGAAACTCCATGTTCCCTATATCTCTTTCTTGTAGGTTAAGACCAGTGCGTGTTGCTGCTGTGGAAAGAGATGCCCATGCAAGTGAGAAATGGGACAACTGTCCAGGAATTCACCAAGGTTGGGTCCCCTGCTGTCCAGCACCAGGGGAAGGTCCTCTGGTCCTTCAGCATTTTCTTCTTCTTTGAGTGTTGCTTCAGAAGTGCTGTTATTCCAAAGTTGCTGGTCATCTTTCTTTTAGTCAGGCAAACAATTTCCTTTGCTGCCTGTTCCATACAAGCCTTGGTTTTTGTGCTTCTGGGAGCAACAGGCTTCCTCCTCACAGCTGTGATGTCTCTGGATCAGTGCCTGACCATTTACAAGCCTCTGCATGACCCCACCATCATGAGCCTGAGGACTTGCTTCCTCCTGCTCACTGCCTGCTTTGTCATGGACTTCACTCTCATCACTGGTCTCGTGGTGAAGGTTTCCCAGTTGTCTTTCTGCGGACCCCATGTCATCCCTCATTTCTTCTGTGACCTCGGCCTTCTGATCCAACTCTCCTGTTCTGACACCAGATCTATTGAGATGTTGGCCTTTGGCTTCATTTTGTTCACTCTTTTTACTCCCTCATTATAACCACCACTGCATATGGTAACATAGTAGACATAATTGTATGGCTCCCATCGGCCAAGGAGTGGCAGAAAGCTTTCTCCACCTGCTCCTCTCACCTCATTGTCCTCTCTCTAGTGTATGGCAGCTATGTCTTCATATATGTGAAGCCAAAGCAAATGGACAGGTTGGACTCCAACAGAGAGGCTGCTCTTGTGAACACGATGGTGACCCCGCTGCTGAACCTGCTTATCTCCACTGTGTGGAACAAGCACGTCCACCAGGACCCGAGGGAGACTATGTGCAGAATGAAGATACCATGATCTTTTAAAAAGTGCATTGCATAGCCTTGGAACAGAAGGCTTTAGAGAACCATTTTTCCCCAGTCCAGTGGTGTGCGGTCAACAGAATTTCCAGTGGAGAGTCTCTAGTGGAGCTCACTTAACCTCTCTGCACGTCTCCAGCAAGGTGGAAACCTCTGTTCTCTCAAGGTCACATTTTGTTTGGTATGCATAACTATCTTCTCCCTCAGTATCCCATGTGTTGATAACAATCTATTTTAATTATAAAATCACTTACTGAATTTTTATTCTTCCTCCTGATAAAACCCATGTGCTTGAATTTATCAAAATATATTCATTTACACTCTTTTCATTTCACTTCATCTCTAGCCATAAAAAGGATTCAGCAGAATTAATTACTATTTACCAAAATGCACTTAATAATTAAATGATGGAAGATTGTATATTGGGCCATATATACTATGGAAGGGGTGAGTGTATCGGGGAGGAAGATATCAAACCACATTTGTGTGATTTCTTCCAAAAAATCAAGAAGATAGGATCTAAGTTATTTGCTTACCTACTTCCTATTGTTAATGAAAATAACATAAACAAATTAAGCATTTTTTTCTGGTGGACTTATGTTATCAACTACTTGGTTATTTCCTGATTGATAACCTATTTTAAAGATTACATTTCTTTATTATTTAATCCTTAACCATTATGCGCCTTTAGCTCCTATTTCCAGGTTAGAAATGCATCTGTTTTAACTTCAGAGGAAATACTTCCAAAAAGATTGATATCATTTTGTTGTTGTTGTTTTAATTTAAACTCTGAAGTTAGATAATTGTTTCCATATGCTGATATCTATTTCTACTTAATATTTTAATAGATATAAAGGAGATTTCCTAAGAATGGTATTTTTTATTTTAATTTTTTATTTCCATAGGTTTTGGGGGAACAGGTGGTGTTTTGTTACACAGATAGATTCTTAGTGGTGATTTCTCAGATTTTGATGCACCCGCCTCACCCATGCAGTGTCCATTGTACCCAGTGTGTAGTCTTTTTTTTTTTTTTTTTTTTTTTTGAGACGGAGTCTCGCTCTGCCGCCCAGGCTGGAGTGCAATGGCCGGATCTCAGCTCACTGCAAGCTCCGCCTCCCAGGTTGACGCCATTCTCCTGCCTCAGTCTCCCAAGTAGCTGGGACTACAGGCACCCGCTACCACGCCCGGCTAGTTTTTTTGTATTTTTTAGTAGAGACGGGGTTTCACCGTGTTAGCCAGGATGGTCTCGATCTCCTGACCTCGTGATCCACTCGTCTCGGCCTCCCAAAGTGCTGGGATTACAGGCTTGAGCCACCGCGCCCGGCCCCAGTGTGTAGTCTTTTATCCCTCAACCCCTCTCACACTTTCCCCCAAGTACCCAAAGCCCATTGTGTCATTCTTATGCCTTTGTGTCCTCATAGCTTAGCTCCCACTTATGGGTGAGAACATACAATGTTTGGTTTTTCATTCCTGAGTTACTTCACTTAGAATAATGGTCTCCAATCACACCCAGGTGGCTGGGAATGCCATTATTTCATTAGCTTTTTATGTCTGAGTAGTATCCCATGGTATATATGTAACACATCTTTTTATTCACTTGCTGATTGATGGGCATTTGGGCAGATTCTGTATTTTTGCAGTTAGAATTGTGTTGCTATCAACATGAATATGCAAGTGTGTTTTTCATACAATGACTTCTTTTGCTTTGGATAGATACCCAGTAGTGGGATTGCTGGATCAAAAGCTAGATGTACTTGTAGTTCTTTAAGGAATCTCCACACTGTTTTCCACAGTGGTTGTACTAATTTATATTTCCCCAGCAGTATAAAAATGTTTCCTTTTCACCACATCCACACCAGCATCTATTTTTTTATTTTTTATTTTTTTGGTTAGTGCCACTCTTGCAGGAATAAGGTGGTTTTGATTTGCATTTCCCTGATCATTGGTGATGTCAAGCATTTTTCATATATTTGTTGGCCATTTGCATATCTTCTTTTGAGAATTGTCTATGCATGTCCTTAGCCCACTTTTTGATGAGATTGTTTGTTTTCTTGTTGATTTGATTGAGTTGCTTGTATATTCTGGATATTAGTCTTTTGTTGGATGCATAGTTTGTGAAGATTTTCTCCCACTCTGTGTGTTGTCTTTTTACTGATTATTTCTTTTGCTGTGCAGAAGCTTTTTAGTTTAAGTCCCATCTATTTATCTTTGTTTTTGTTGCATTTGCTTTTGGGTTCTTGCTCATGAAGTGTTTGCCTAAGCCAATGTCTCAAAGGGTGTTTCTGATGTTACTTTCCAGAATTTTTATGGTTTCAGATCTTAAATTTAAGTCTTTGATCCATCTTGAGTTGATATTTGTATAAGGTGAGAGGTGAGGATCCAGTTTCATTCATCTACATGTGGCTTGCCAATTATCCCAGCACTGTTTGTTGAATAGGGTGTTCTTTCCCCACTTTATGTTTTTGTTTGTTTTGTAGACGATTAGTTGGCTGTAATTATTTGGCTTTATTTCTGTGTTCTCTATTCTGTTCCACTGGTCTATGTGCCTGTTTTTATACTAGTATCAAGCTGTTTGGGTGACTATGGCCTTATAGTATAGTTTGAAGTCAGGTAATGCAATGCCTCCAGATTTGTTCTTTTTGCTTAGTCTTGCTTTGGCTATATGGGCTGTTTTTTGGTTCCATATGAATTTCAGGATTGCTTTTTCTAGTTCTGTGAAGGATGATGGTGGTATTGTGATGGGAATTGCATTGAATTTGTAGATTGCTTTTGGCAGTGTGGTCATTTTGGCAATATTAATTCTACCCATCCATGAGCATGGGATGTGTTTCCATCTGTTTGTGTCATCTATGATTTCTTTCAGCAGTGCTTTGTAGTTATCCTTGTAGAGGTTTTTCACCTCCTTGGTTAGGTATATTCCTAAGTATTTTATTTTTTTCACAGCTACTGTAAAAGGAGTTTACTTCTTGATTTGCTTATCCGCCTGGTTGCTGTTGGTGTATAGCAATGCTACTGATCTGTGTACATTAATTTTATATTCTGAAACTTTACCAATTTCATTTATCAGTTCTCAAAGCTTTTTGGATAAGTCTTTAGGGTTTTCTAGATATACAATCATATCATCTGCAAACAGCAACAGTTTAACTTCCTCTTTACCAATTTGAATGTCCTTTATTTCCTTCTCTTTTCTGATTGGTCTGGCTAGGACTTCCAGTACAATGTTGAATAGAAATGGTGAGAGTGGGCATCCTTGTCTCATTCCAGTTCTCAGGGGGAATGCTTTCAACTTTTCTCCATTCAGTATAATGTTGGTTGTGGGTTTGTCATAGATGGCTTTTATTACCAAAAGGTATGCCCCTTCTATTTCTATTTTGCTGAAGGTTTTAATTATGAAAGGATGCTGGGTTTTGTCAATTATTTTTTTCTGCATCTATTGAGATGATCATGCAATTTTTGTTTCTAATCCTGTTTATGTGGTGTATCACATTTATTGACTTGCATATGTTAAGTCGTTCCTGCATCCCTGGTATGAAACCCACTGGACCATGGTGGATTTTTTTTTTTTGATATGCTATTGGATTTTATTAGCTAGTATTTTGTTGATGATTTTTCCTCTATGTTCATCAAGGATATTGTCTGTAGTTTTCTTTTCTTGTTATGTCCCTTCTTGATTTTGGTATTGGGTGATACTGGCTTCATAGAATGATTTAAGGAGAATTTCCTCTTTCTCTATCTTTTAGAATAGTGTCAATAGGATTGGTACCAATTCTTCTTTGAATATCTGATAGAACTCAGCTGCGAATCTCTCTGCTTCTGGGTTTTCTTTTTGTTGGCAATTTTTAAATTACCATTTAAATCTCGCTATTTGTTATTGGTCTGTTCAGAGTTTCTATTTCTTCCTGGTTTACTTTAGGGGTGTTTTATATTTCCAGGAATTTATCCATCTCCTCTAGGTTTTTTAGTTGGTGCACACAAAGGTGTTCATAGTAGCCTTGAGTGATCTTTTGTATTTCTGTGGTATCAATTGTAATATGTCATGTAGTTTTTAATTGAGGTTATGTGGATATTCTCTCTTTTCTTGATGAATCTTGCTAATGATCTATCAATTTTGTTTAATTTTTTCAGACAATCAGCTTTTTGTTTCATTTTTCTTTTGTAAATTTTTTGTTTCAATTTCATTTAGTTCTGCTCTAATCTTTGTTATTTCTTTCCTTCTGCTGGGTTTGGGTTTCATTTGTTCTCCTTTCTCTTGTTCCTTGAGGTGTGACCTTAGATTGTCTATTTGTGCTCTGTCAGACTTTTTGACCTAGGCATTCAATGCCATGAACTTTCCTCTTAGCACTACTTTTGCTGTACCCCAGAAGTTTTGGTACGTTGTGTCACTATTACCATTCAGTTCAAAGAATTTTTTAATTTCCATCTTGATTTCATTGTTGACCCAATGATCATTCAGGAGCAGGTTACTTAAATTCCATGTATTTGCATGGTTTTCAGGGTTTCCTTTGAAGTTGATTTCCAATTTTATTCCACTGCAGTCTGAGAGAGTACTTGATATAATTTCAACTTTCTTAAGTTTATTGAGACTTGTTTTGTGACCTATCATATGGTCTGTCTTGGAGAATGTTCCTTGTGCTGATGAATAGAATGTATAGTCTGCAGCTGTTGAGTAGAATATTCTATAAATATCTGTTAAGTTCATTTGTTCTAGATTATAGTTTAAGTCCATTGTTTCTTTGTTTACTTCTGTGTTGATGACCTGTCTAGTGCTGTCAGTGGAGTATTGAAGTCCCCCACTATTATTGTATTGCTAATTTCTTAGGTCTAATAGTAACTGTTTTATAAATTTGGGAGCTCTGGTGTTAGGTGCACATATATTTTCCTACTGGACTATTCACTATATAAGGTCCCCCTTTGTTGTTGTTTGTTGTTTGTTTTTTCATTTGTTTTTTGTTTTGTTTTTGAGATGGAGTCTCACTTTGTCACCCAGGCTGGAATGTAGTGGCCCAGTGTCGGCTCACTACAACCTCTGCCTCCCGCGTTCAAGAGATTCTCCCGCCTCAGCCTTCCAAATAGCTGGGACTACAGGTGCGTGCCACCATTCCTGGCTAATTATTTGTATTTTTAGTAGAGACGGGGTTTCACTGAGTTAGCCAGGACGGTCTCTATCTCCTGACCTCATGATCCACCCGCCTCGGCCTCTCAAAGTGCTGGGATTACAGGCGTGAGTCACTGCCCAGTCTCTTTGTTGTTTTTAATTGTTGCTGCTTTTTTGTATGTGATATAAGAATAGCTACTATTGCTTGCTTTTGGTGTGCATTTGCATGGAATATCTTTTCCCATCCCTTTACCTTGAGTTTATATAAATCCTTATGTGTTAGGAAAGTCTCTTGAAGACAGTAGACACTTGGTTGGTAAAATTCTTATCCATTTGGCTATTCTGTATCTCTTAAGTGGCGCATGTAGGCCATTTACATTCAGCCTTAGTATCGAGAAGTGAGCTATTCCCTTTATTGTGCTAGTTTCCTGAATACCTTGTTGTTCTTGGTTGGTTTATTATTATTATTATTGTGTTATTGTCTTGTAGGTCCCATTGTGTCCAGAATTGGTGGGTTCTTGGTCTCACCAACTTCAAGAATGAAGCCATGGACCCTCATGGTGAGTGTTATAGCTCTTAAAGATGGTGTGTCCGGAGTTTGTTCCTTCAGACATTCAGATGTGTCTGGAGCTTCTTCCTTCTGGTGGATTAATGGTCTCACTGTCAGGAGAGACGCCACAGACCTTCATGGTGAGTGTTACAGCTCTTAAAGGCAGCACGTCTGGAATTGTTCATTCTTCCCGGTGGGTTCATGGTCTCCTTGGCTTCAGGAGTGAAGCTGCAGACCTTTGCGGTGACTGTTACAGCTCATAAAGGCAGCATGGACCCAAAGAGTGAGCTGCAGCAAGATTTATCACAAAGAACAAAAGAAAAAAGCTTTCACAGTGTGGAAGGGGAACCCAGTGGGTTGCGATGGTTGGCCCGGGCAGCCTGCTTTTATTCCCTTATCTGACCCCACCCACATCCTGTTGATTGGTCCATTTTACAGAGAGCTGATTGGTCCGTTTTGAGGAGTGCTGATTGGTGCGTTTACAATCCTTGAGCTAGACACAGAGTGCTAGACAGACAAGTTCTCCAAGTCCCCACTAAGTTAGCTAGACACAGAGTTAGCTAGATTGGTGTATTTACAAACCTTGAGCTAGATGCAGAGTACTGATTGGTGTATTTACAAACCCTGAGCTAGACACAGAGTGCTGATTGGTGTGTTTACAATCCTTGTGCTAGACACAGAGTGCTAGACGGAAAAGTTCTCCAAGTCCCCACTAGGTTAGCTAGACACAGAGTTAGCTAGATACAGAGTACCAGTTGGTGTATTTACAAACCTTGAGCTAGACACAGAGTATTGATTGGTGTATTTACAAATCTTGAGCTAGACACAGAGTGCTGATTGGTATAGTTACGATTCTCTAGGTAGACATAAAAGTTCTCCAAGTCCCCACCAGATTAGCTAGATACAGAGTGCTGATTGGTGCACATACAATCCCCCAGCTAGATATAAAAGTTCTCCAAGTCTCCATCTGGCTCAGGAGCCCAGCTGGCTTCACCTAGTGGATCCTGCACCAGGGCTGCAGGTGGAGTTGTCCGCCAGTCCCCAGCCAATCCTGCACTCCTCAGCCCTTGGGCTGTGGATGGAACCCGGTGCCATGGAGCAGGGGACAGCCCCCTCAGGGAGTCTCCAGCCACGTGGGAGCCCAGGGAAGTGGGGGAGCTCAGACATGGCCCCCTGCAGGTCCTGAGCCCTGCCCCCTGGGGAGGCAGCTAAGGCCGGGCCAGAATTTGAGTGCAGCATTTGAGTGCAGGGCTGGCAGGCCAGCACTACTGGGGGACCCTGCGCAACCTTGGCAGCTGTTGGCCCAGGTGCTAAGCCCCTCACTGCCCTGGGCCAGGGGTGCAGGCCTGCCGCTCTGTGTGTGGCCCTGGAGACTTTCCCTCCACACCTCCCGGCAAGCAGAGGGAGGCAGTTCCGGCCTCAGCCAGCCCAGAGAGGGGCTCCCACGATACGGTGGCAGGCTGAAGGGCTCCTCAAGTGCCACTAGAGTGGACACCGAGGCCGAGGAGGCACCGAGAGTGAGGGCTGTTAGCACATTGTCACCTCTCACCGTGAGATTTATGCCTTAAGGAAGTTCTATTTTGGTGTGTTTCAAGGATTTGTTTCAAGACTTAGAGTTCCTTTTAGCAATTCCTGTAATGCTAGCTTGGTAGTGGTGAATTCTCTCAGCATTTATTTGTCTGAAAAACACTACATCTTTCCTTGATTTATGAAGCTTAGTTTCCTTTCCTTGATTTATGAAGCTTAGTTTCACTGGATTCAAAATTCTTGGCTGGTAGTTGTATAAGGAAGCTAAAGATAGGACATCAATCCCTTTTAGTTGGTAGGGCTTCTGCTGAGAAATCTGATGTTAATCTCATAGATTTTCCTTTATAGGTTACCTGATGCTTTTGCCTCACAGCTCTTAAGATTCTTTCCTTTGTCTTAACTTTAGATACCTGCTGACTACGCGCCTAGATGATGGTCTTTTTGCAATTAATTTCTCGGGTGTTTTTGAGCTTCTTGTATTTGGATGTCTAGATCTCTAGCAAGGCCAGGGAAATTTCTCTAAATTATTCCCTCAAATATACTTTCCAAACTTTAGACTTCTCTTCTTCCTTCGGAACACACATCATTCTTAGGTTTGATTGTTTAACATAATCCCAAACTTCCTGGAGATGTCATTCATTTTTAAAATTCTTTTTTCTTTATGGGTTAATTTGAAAGTCTTGTCTTCAAGATCTGAAGTTCTTTCTTCTACCTGTTTGATTCTATTGTTCAGACTTTCCAGTGTATGTTGCACTCTCTAAGTGTGTCCTTCATTTCCAGAAGTAGTGATTGTTTTTCATTTATCCTCTTTATTTCTCTGGAGATTTTTCTGTCTCTATCCTGTAACATGTTTTGTTTGTTTGTTTGTTTGTTTGAGACGGAGTCTTGCACTGTTTCCCAGGCTGGAGTGCAAGGGCACGATCTCTGCTCACTTCAAGCTCCACCTCCCAGGTTCACACCATTCTCCTGCCTCAGCCTCCTGAGTAGCTGGGACTATAGGCGGCCCACCACCTCTCCCAGCTAATTTTTTGTATTTTTAGTAGAGACAGGATTTCACAGTGTTATCCAGGATGGTCTTGATCTCCTGACCTCGTGCTCTGCCCGCCTTGACCTCTCAAAGTGCTGGAATTACAGGCATGAGCCATCGCACCTGGCCCACAAGTCTTTTTTTGATATGATTTGCAAATACGGTCTTCCTGTCTGGGGCTTGTCTTTTCATTGTCTTAACAATTTCTCAATGTCTGTGAAAAACAGACATTTTTTATTTTGATGAAATCCAATATTTATTCTTTTTCATTCAATATTTATTCTTTTTCTTTTATGGATTGCACTTTTAATTTCATATATAAAAATCTTTTTCTAACCTTTGGGTTCACTAAAGTTTTCTTCTGTTTTTGATTTCACAAGAAGAGACTGTGTAGCTCTATTTATTACAGATTTGGCATGGCTAGTCAGTGAGAAAAAGGATTTATTACTCATATTGTGTTGAGACAGTTGGCATCAATCTGTATGGAAATGAAATTCAGTCCCCTACTTCATACCATATATAAAAATAAATTGCAATTTTAAATTTTAAACGATGAAAATTATAACTTTTTATAACATAATATAGGAGAATATCTTTAAGTCCCTGGGGTAGGGGAAGTCACCTTGAGACCAAAATAAGTCAAAACCAGAGAGGAAAATATTGGAGAATCTGACTACATTAAAATTGAGAAAATATCCTTATCAAAAAATAAAGTGTCAGAGCATAAAAATATAAAGCTTCAAACAAGAGGAAGCTCTTAAAACACATATTGCCAACAAAATATTCATATCTAGAATGTATCTGATAATCGTTAAAATTAGTTTTTTAAAAGACAGTAGAAAGACAGGCATAAGAGTTGAAAGAGGAGATCTAAACAACCATTAAATGAATGAAGTTTCTCAATTACATCACTAATTATCAAAAGATAAATTAATGCCAAACTGTGATGTCATTTTACTCCCACCAGATTTGGGTAGAGGACATCAAATCTGACAATCTGATATTGTTGAAAATGTGGAGAAGTCAGACTCTTATACGCTGCTGTTGTGAGCATAAATCTATTAGCATCATCTAATAATGTTAACGATATGCATGCTCTTTGACCCTGCAATTCACTTCTAGATGTACACCTTCAGAATCTCTTGTACACATATGCTAAGAGACTTGAACAAGAATATTCACAGCAGTATTGATCAACATAGCAAATTAAAAAATCAACTGGGGAAGGGATATTATGCTAGTATATATTCATTTTTTAGAATATTATGAGACTGAAAATACTGTCACAAACTTAGAAAAGGACTGTTTTTCTATAGCCTTGGTAACAAATAGCCACCAAAACCAGTTTTAAATCTGTTCAATTGATCAGCGTCCCAGTGAACACCTTTTGTAAGTCTATCATTCAGTGTCAGTCCTGCCCTCCTGGATGCCAGCCAGTCAAGGATGGACTTACCAGTAAACACACCTCTGAGTGCCAACCAATCAATAGCAGGCTCACCTATCTGCAGATGGCATCACCTGCAACTGCCTCTGAAAGTCCACCAATCACTGAGCTCTATGCCTCCCACAAATCCCACAGAAGTTTCATCAGCTGTCTGCTCTGCTCTGGCAACTGTGTCTAACAAGCATAGCTCTATCTTACAATAAGAAGCAATAAATTCAGCTTTGTCGTGTTATAACAGGTATTGAATGGTGGTCTCATCATCACTGGCCAATTGTAGAGTTGATTATACAGAAAAAGAAGTATAGTTTACAAGCCTGAACATGAACAGACATCAGGATTTACGTTAAGGAAGGAAAGTTACAGGAAAAAACATAGTATGAGTCCATTTAAGAAAAAGTAAAAATCATGTAAAACTGAATAAAACATTAATCAGGAACCCATATGAGATAACACTACAAAGAAAATCAAGGGAATGATTGATACAAAGTTCAATATCATGGTTACTTAAGGAAAGGAAAGGTGATGGACCAGGAGGGGACCAGAGGCCTTCAAAGGTATTGTTAATGTTGTATTCCTAAGCTGGCTGTTGAATACAGTTATTCATTCTATTGTTACATTCATGCTGTACACATATTTTATAAAAATTATATCTATGCAATATTTAATGACATAAAACAAGCATTTCTTAAGAGTTTGCAGTGTGCAGGCTCTGTAACATGTACTCTGCATGTACCTTCTCCTTATAACAAGCCTACAACATAGAAATTATCCCCATTTTACAGATGAAGAAAACAAGGCTTGCAGTGGTTAAACAACTTTCCCAAGGACACAGGCTAGGGTGCCTAGGATTTGAACCCAAGTGATGGCTGATGCCAGAGCCCAAAGTCTTACTTGAGCAATCTCTATACACAAGACAGTAAAAAGCCATGGGTCTTGATGAAGTCTATGAGCTAGTTTTGTGAGTGCATATGGCTTTAAAGGTCTAATTAATTAGGAGCAATGAGTGAAAGCTTCAGAGGGACATATTGGGGTCACTATAAAAAAAAAGGCTTCCAAATACTCAGATCAAATCAGAGAGGTGATGGGTCACCTATGGATGGTAAACTTCCCATCCCAAGCAGTGTTCAAGTATGTTCTAGGCAGAACCCTACTGGAGATTTTATAGGAGAGATTAACATACCAGACAGTGAGACTGAGCTATCCTCACAGTTCCTTCTGTCCTAGGACCTCAAATTCCTGTGCTCCTTGTGGTCCTAGGAAGAGTTCTGGACTAGCACTGAGTCTCTAAGCATCTATGTTTTATTTTAGAGCACTGTAAAAACTGGTGATAATTTGCTTTATTTTATTTTCCTTTATTCACCTGTGTTCAGAGTTGCTTTAGCAATCTCCAAATGTGACCAACAAGCTTTTAAAAAAAATTTTGTATCATTATGAACACATGAGGTTTAATGTATTCCATATGTTTTTACTCATTTCAGTTATTCATCTTTTGATGCCCAAATTGACCCTGTAGGAGCCTCTTGCAGTTGGCCTACGAGTCTTTGATACAATCCCAATAGCCAGACAGCTTCCTTTCTTTCTGATTCCATGTGAAGTTCGACTCATCTTGAAGATTTCCTGCCCTAGACCTGAAAACAACCATTTCTCCAAGGAGCCCTGGGTCCTTTTAATGAGAAATGGTGTCCTTCAGCATTAAGATCTGGATTCAGTATGATTATTTAATATATGCATTCATTGTATACTGATTACCACAATCAAATTGATGAACACATCCATTACCACCCAGAGTTATCACTTGTGTGTGTGTATGTGTGTGTATGCATGTGTGTGTGTGTGTTAAGGACACTTGAAATCCTATCAAATTTCAAGTAAACACTACAGTGATCAGTATACAGTGTATATGTATACCAAATCATCACATTGTACACATTAAATATATATAATTTTATTTGTCAATTAAGTATTTTAAAAAGAAAATGAAATTTAAAAGGAAGTCTGGAGGCAGATAGCTCATGCATGGAGGATGCCTTGAACATCCGTGAACTGAGTCACAAGGCTGATATAGAGACTTAGCTGCCCTGTTGTCAGCTAACTACTCCACAAGTAAAATACTTGAGTTTATTAGACAAGATTAAATGAGAGGGAACAAAATGCAAAATAATCAAAGGACAAAAAGGCTTGCCTGATTACAAAAATCAGGATTTAAGCAAGAAATAAATTCATCAAGTCAACATTTATTAATCACCTACTATGTGCAAATCCAGTTCTAAGCGCTGAGTGGTTAGTAATAAAGTCAGCTTCTTCTCAAAACGCAGGAAGCTTCAGAGACATTTCTGACACCTCTGGCAGCCGTCTGGGGTATCGAGGAGACCTCCAGCCACATGATAAAGGTGGCCTCATTCTAGAGTCACCCTCCATTTTGCTACATTTGGGAGCCCACTGTTGAGATGAAAATCAGGAGGACCAGTCTCCTGATTGTGCTCCTCCCTCCACTCCACCACTCTTACTAGGAGTAGCTTTTAACTTTGCCACCAGCTCAGAAACTCAGGGCTATGGCCACACCAGCCTACTGAGACCAAAGATGTAAACTGCTGTCCCCAAGACTGGGTGAAGAGGAGCAAGGCTCAACCTTGCCACCCACTTTTGACCTCAGGCCTCCCTCTTCCTCCTCCCTAAGAAGAACCTTTAGTTCCAGACATGAAAAACTGGCATTCTGGCACTTATCCAGCGCTATAGGCTGTGTGAAATTCCACCACCCTACAGTCCTGGATAAGTGAGCCTCATGGAATAGACTCACTGTGGAATACACTTGTTATGTAAATATTGGTCACTTTAACTTTCTGAGCTTCTCTTTCCCAACTGTCAATTGAGAAAAGCAATGAACACTGACTTCTCCTATTTCTCAAAGTCATCTCAAAGCCACATAAGGATTACCACAAACTTGCAGGTGAGAAAATGCTTGGCAATGTAAGAAGTGTCATGCAAATTAGTTGATGCTATTATAATTAGTCTCACGGATCAAAAATGCTTGAACCCTAAATCTAACACTTGAAAGGAAAGCATTCTTTTTCATTCATTTTACAAGTTACACCTCCCCTTTTCCCCACGTCTTTGTTTAGAACCTGGGCCCTGAAGTTAGAGGACCAAGATTCAAATCCCAGCTTCATCAGTACTAGTTATGTGACATTGGGAATGTTACTTGATCCCTGTTTATCTTGGTTTCTCCATTTGTTAAATGGGGATGAGAATAATATCTACCCAAATAAGGTGCCCAATGCAGTGCCCAACAGCATGAAGCCCAATAAAGGTTAGTTAACATCACATCCACAATTGACATCTTTAGGTATTAGATTTTCATCATCCCGGAGTATTTTCCTTCTTTAAGCCTTTTTCTTTCTAAGTGACACTTTCTTGGCTACTGATTGCACTCCTCACAGACTTGAAACATTCAAACGCACAGGTGCTATTTAGGAGATGTTGGAAGTTGGGTTTCCTTCTCTATAAAACTGAGTAATGATAGTCACCTCGCAGGGCTGTTGTAAGAATGAACGAGCTACAGTATGTAAAATGTCTTAGCACAGAGTGCTTAAGAAATTATTAGCTCCCAGCCAGGTGCGGTGGCTCATGCCTATAATTCCAGCACTTAGGGAGGCCAAGGCAGGCGGATCATCTGAGGTCAGGAGTTCAAGATCACCTGGTCAACATGGTGAAACCCCGTCTCTACTAAAAATACAAAAATTAGCCAGGTGTGGTGGCATGCGCCTGTAATCCCAGCTACTCGGTAGGCTGAGACAGGAGAATCACTTGAACCCGGGAGGTGGGGGTTGCAGTGAGCCTAGATTGCTCCATTGCACTCCAGCCTGGGCAACAAGAGTGAAACTCTGTCAAAAAAAAGAAAGAGAGGGAGAGAGCGAGGGAAGGAAGGAAGGAAGGAAGGAGACGAAAAAAGAAAGAAAGAAAGAAAGAAAGAAAGAAAGAAAGAAAGAAAGAAAGAAAGAAAGAAAGAAAGAAAGAGAAAGAAAGAAAGAAAGAAAGAAAGAAAAAAGAAAGAAAGAAAGAAGAAAGAGAGAGAGAGAGAGGGAGGGAGGGAGGGAGGAAGGGAAGAAGGAAGGAAGGGAGGGAAGAAAGAAAAAAGTTATTATTTCCCTCTTTCCCACCCATGCCTCACCACAAACCTTGTTGTGGGGATAACATGTAAAAGTGAACAAAACTGAGAAGATCACATCACACATCGCTCAGCCCCTAGTGGGAGACACAGGCAGCAAACAGGAAGAGACAAAAACAGTGCTAGGTGGTGGTGAGTGCAATAAAGAAGCTCCCAGAGCATGAAGGGAGGAGAATAACCAGTGGCTCTTTCATGCAGGGAGTTAGGGTGGACCTCTGGGGAGAGACCCACACTCAGACTTGGATGGAATTATTTCTCTTATGCGTGTTCAGTTAGGGCTTGTAGAGATGCTCTGTCGTGATTATCTAATCTTGGGAGGAGCAATGTCAGATGGGTTTCAAGATGAGTATGAGAATTGGTCTCCCTTTTGAAAAAACAGGAATTGAGTTCACACTAATCACAAAATACATCAAGCCTATTTGAGTCTTGTGTGCATCATGGATTGAAGTGTATCTTTGCACTTAGTCAAGAAGTTCCAGTGAGAAGAATGCTCCTTAACATTCTAAGTGCAATAGAGTAGTTGAAATGAGCCATGGATGATAAATCTACTTAGGAAAGCACACACCATGGAAAAGTAGCGTTGGTTGCCCTGCCTACTTCTGATGACACAGCCTTGCAGAGAGGGAAAGGAGCCAATGGGTAAAAGCCTGGTCTTGCTCTGAAAGGTACAAGGGGGAGGAGGATGGGGGGAAACTCACCCAAAAATGACTCAGCTCTGACCTCAGACTCAAGAAGCCGCAATAAGCAACATGAATGGAACTGGAGGGAAATAAACCAGGCATAGAAACACAACTGTTGCATATTCTTACTCATGTGGGAACTAAAAATGTGCACTTCATGGAGAATAGAATGATGGTTATCAGAGACTGGGAACAGTTGTGGGATGGGGGTGTTGAGACAGGTTGCTTAATGTGTACAAACATACAGTTAGACAGAAGGCATAAGTTCTAATGTTTGACAGCAGAGTAGGGAAACCATAGTTAACAGTAATATATTGTATACTCCAAAATAGTTAGACTGGAAGATTTGAAATGTTCCCAACACATAGAAATGATAAAACCTTGAGGTAATGGATACCCTAAATACCCTGACTTGATCATTACACATTCTATGCATGTAACAAAATACCACATATACCCCTTAAATATGTACAAATATTATGTATCAATAAAAATAAAAATGTTTTAAAAAGAAGCTGCAATCAACATTTCATCAATATCTTTTCAGCAGGATCCTTACAAAGTTACAGAGACATCTTAAGATGTATCCCTCTTCCTCTGATTCTTCCTGGGATAGAATGAATGAAAACTAAACAAGGAGTGGCCTGGGAGGAGCTGTCAACATCCATCCTAAGGAGAAGTCTGTCAGAGCTATGAGCTTCCTCTGTCCTAGGGTAGAGTTGGGAAAATAGGGTCTTGACAATTGATTTCTTAACCTTTCTTTCTCTAAATCCCCAACAAATACGTTTTTCTTTGTAGTGCTTAGTGGTAGACAGGGCGTAATTCTGTTTCATTAGGCAAACAGGCCAGAAGAAACTGAAATAGGCTATAAATGTTTGGAGCTGGCCAAAAGAAGATGTAGTCACACAAGATACCCTTGGAGGAAAGTGACAATCAGGAAAGTCACTTTCCTGACTAGCAAAAGGACCAGCACTATTTTGTCCTGCTGAAGAAGTACATTTGTCCTGCTGCTGTCATGGGGGCAGTGGCTCCAGGGCTTCCTGTGGACATGCCACAAGTTCCACTCCATGAGTCAGGAGATCATGCGGTCAGCTGGGGGGAAGTTAGGGTTGCTCTCTTGAGCTTAGCCTTATGCTGTGTGTTTGCTTTGCCAACCACAAAACCATAGTTTCATAGCAAGTTGCAGGCTCCTTGCAAACTTAACCTACCTACCAGGATACATTTACAGCTTCTTTTCTCCTGGCATCAGGCTGGAGATCAAGAAATACATATAATACAGTCCCTGCCCTCAGTTAGCTCAGAACATGGTGGGGGAATGGAGACAGAAGCAAATACTGGTGGGACGAGTGATGATGGGCCAAAATATGGGTTTAAACAAAGGTTGTGGGAGCTCAGAAAAGGAGCAACTCACTCTGCCTGAAAGAGTCAAGGAGGGCTCCATGGAAGAAGCAACATTTGTGCAGGAGGAACCTAGGACACAGAGGAGGAGGATAACAGCACTCCAGGTGAAGGGAAGGAAATGTGCCAAGATTTCATGGGAATGAGAAGATGTAAACTGCTCAGGAAAAACCATGATTAAAGCTCCTCACAGTGGCTGAAGCATGGTGTGATTGTCAGTTTTGCTCATCAGCTTAGCCAGGCTATAGTACTCAACTATTCAACCAAGCACTGATCTAGGTATTGCTGTGAAGGTATTTTCTAATTGCAATTAACCTCTACAATCAGTTGACTCTATTTAAAGGACATGATTCTGTATTATCTGAGTGGACTTGATCCACTTCATCCCAAAGGTAAATGATTCTCCAGCAGTGTTCTCATCTACATCTAGGGCTTGGAGGATGAGGGTGAAGGAGAACATGGAACAACAACAAGAAAAAAGTCAATCAGTCAGAACTTCCAGCCCTGTGCTGTGTTAGTTCACTTTATGTTCAACTAGTATGTCTCCACTTTTATCTGTTTCCTTGTAAGATTTCATTTGAAAAAGGGAATTCACTCTTCAGGTGTTGGAAATCAAGTATGAGAGAAGCACTTACAGAATGACAACCTGAAGAGCTCTGCAGATACTCTCCAGAGCAAAACAACCATAACAGGTGAAAATTAAAAACAAACAAAATTTTAAAATGTTAGAGTATATGGAAATTGTTCTAAGGGCAGACAGCGAATGAAGAAAACCAAGAAAGCCTACCAATTTCAGTGAGAGGAGTGAGAGTCTATGGTGTTTAAGCTATGTTCATTTCCTCCCTCTCCTGCAATCAGTTCAATGAAACAGAAACCCTGCTCCAGAGATGTGCAGCAAAAAAGACAGGGTGCCCTTTCCCCTCAGCTCCCAATCTAGGGCAGACTACCAGCACTTCCCAAGCCCATCTCGGGCTCTACGTTGCAGAAATTCTATTCCAAGAAAGTTTGACCGAAAATCTGAGGCTTCCTTCTTCCACTCAGCCTCTACTATTAAGGCATAAGTTCTATCCCCAGTGCCACAGGCCAAGAGTACTAATGCTGAATGTCCTCGCTTCACTATACTCATAGGACAGAGATTCCATGGCAGGAGTGAAGTTTCCATTCCAGAAAAGAAAGAAAAACAGAAATTATTGCCCAATCCAGTGCCCCATCCATAGAGAAGGGAAGACATCTGAGAAAAGCATGACACTGTCCCCAACACTACCTGCAGAGTAGTGGCAGTAGAGGCAGTAGGGGGAGTAGAGGACCTGCCTAGAGGGAGAGGTAGGCCATAATAAGAAAAGTCTCTAGGTCTCCCTAAAGGGACAGACTTTATTTGCATCAGAACATGCGGAAGTTCAAGCCTAAGGGCACTGTCAAAAACAATGAATGTTTTGGTGGTAAGCAATTAATAGGTTAATGGCAGCTTAATGAAAGCAACAAACTAAACCATAAACCAGCTAGAAATATACAATAAAAATCAAAGAAAGAGACAGCTAAGAAGGGCCTTCCTGAGGTTAAAGCAAACATCAAAGTCTTGTCTGAAAAACTGCTCCTGCAAAGGAAGTGAAATATATTTGGATCAGACTGTGAAGCAATGTATGTCCCTAAAAAGCTGTCAAAAACAAAAGAGCAATTATCTGGCAATTGCTGGAGGTTAACAGCTGGGCATGATACCAAAAGAGGAAAACAACTGAACAGATCATTGAAAGAGAAAGTCAAAGAGAGCACTGCTAAAGGTGCTGTAATTCCAATTTGAGAGAAAATGTGCCCAGTGCTGTGACCCCCTCAGGAACATCGGAGGCCACAAATTGTGGAGGAAATTGGCTTCACTATATAGTCTAGTCAGGCCATTAAACAAATAAACAATTAAACAACAGTAACATAGTGAGGGGGGCAGAAATGAGTATTGCAACTGGCTAGAACATATTTTTGAACAAAAAAATTATGAGTTAAGCAGAGATATGGAAAAAACAGAGCCATATGCCAGAAAAAAGGCAAGCAAGAGAAACTGCCTTTGTGAGTGCCAAGATGTCAGACATAGCAGAAAAAAAACCTCAAAGTAATTATTATCAATATGTTCAAAAACTAAAAGAAAATGTGTTTAAAAAATAAAGGATGGTATGATGATAATTTCTTATCAATTCAAAAATATCAATAATAGATTAAAAATATTTATTTCAAAAGTTAATTAACCAAATGGAAATTCTTGGTTTAAAAGTAAATAGCAACAACAAGAAATTTTTGCTAGAGGAAATGAACAATAGATTTGCACTAGAAGGAAAAATAATCAAATAAACTGAGGAATTTCATCAACACCAAACCTGTCTTACAAGAAATACTAAAGGAGTTCAATCTGAAAGAAAGAACATTAATGAGCAACAAGAAATCATCTGAAGGTACAAAACTCACTGACAATAGTAAGTCCTCAAAAAACACAGAACATTATAACACCATGATTATGGTGTGTAAACCACTTATATCATAAGTAGAAACAGGAAAAGATGAACTGATTAAAAAATTACAACAGCTTTTCAAGACTTAGATACTATAATAAGATATAAAAATAACAGAAAGCTTAAAAGCATGTAAACAAAGTTAAAATGTAGAGGTTTTTAAAGTTTCATTTTGCTTGATTGTGTATTTGTTTGTTTATGCAATCAGTGTTGTTTTCATCAGCATAAAATAATGGGCTATAAGATAGTATTTGCAAGCCTCATAGTAACCTCAAATGTAAAAACATACAATGGATACATAAATAGTGAAGAGCAAGAAATTAAAACATACCACCAAAAAAATTACTTTCACTAAAAGGGAGACAGGAAGTAAGAAAAGATGGGAGAGAAGATCACAAAACAACCAGAAAATAAATAACAAAATGGCAAGCGTAAGTCCTTATTTGTCAACAATAATATTGAATGTAAATGGACCATACTCTCCAATAAAAAGATATAGAGTGGTTGAATGGATTTTTTAAAAAAGGACCCAATGATCTGTTACCTACAAGAAACAAACTTCACTTATAACAATACACAGACTGAAAACAAAGACATGGGAAATGATACTTCATGACAATGGAAACCAAAAAAGAACAGGATTAGCTATACCTTTATCAGACTAAATAGATTTCAAGACAAAAATGGTTAAGAACAGACAAAAAAGGTCACTATATAATGATAAAGGGATCAGTTGAGCAAGAAGATATAACAATTGTAAATATACATGCACTCAACACTGGAGCACCCAGATAAATAAAACAAATATTATTAGAGCTAAAGAAAGATAGACCCCAATACAATAATAGTTGTAGATTTCAACACTCCACTTTCAGCATTGGACAGATCTTCCAGACAGAAAATCAACAAGGAAACATCAGATGTAATCTGCACTATAGACCAAATGGACGTAATAAGTATTTACAGAATATTTCATCCGAAGGTTGCAGAAAACACATTTGTCTCCTCAGCACATACATCATTCTCAAGAAGAGGCCATATGTTAGGTCATGAAACAAATCTCAAAACATTCAAAAAACTGAAATAATATCAAGCACCTTCTCTGATCACAGTGGAATAAAACTAGAAATCAATAACAAGGGGAATTTTGGAAATTACACAAAAACATGGAAATTAAACAATATGCTCCTAAATGATAAGTGGGTCAATGAAGAAATTAAGAAATGAATTAAAAATTTTCTAAAAACAAATGACAATGGAAACATAATGCACCAAAACCTATGGGATACAGCAAAAGCAGTACCAAGAGTGATAGTTCCAGATAAGGGCCTACATCAGAAAGGAAGAAAAACTTCAAGTGAATAACCTGATGATGCATATTAAAGAAGTAAAAAGGCAAGAGCAAACCAAACCCAAAATTAGTAGAAGAAAACAAATAATAAATATTAGAGTAGAAATAAATAAAATTAGACTTCTGTTCCAAGATGGCCAAATAGGAACAGCTGTGGTCTGTAGCTCCCAGTGTGACTGACACAGAAGATAGGTGATTTCTGCATTTCCAACTGAGGTACCTGGTTCATCTCATTGGGAATGATTGAACAGTGGATGCAGCCCATGGAGGGTGACATGAAGCAGGGTGGGGTGTTGCCTCACCCAGGAAGCACAAGCAGTCAGGGGATTTCCCTTTCCTAGCCAAGGGAAGCCATGACAGACTGTACCTGGAAAACTAGTTCTCTCCCACCCAAATACTACGCTTTTCCCACAGTCTTAGCAACCAGTAGACCAAGAGATTCTCTCCCAAGCCTAGCTCAGGAGGTCCCTGCCCATGGAACCTTGTTCACTGCTAGCGCAGCAATTTGAGATCAACCTGCAAGGCTGTAGCTGGGTGCAGGGAGGTGCATGCACCATTGCTGAGGCTTGAGTAGGTAAACAAAGTGGTCAGGAAGCTCAAACTGGGCAGAGCCCACTGCAGCTCAGCAAGGCCTACTGCCTCTGTAGACTCTACCTCTGTGGGCAGGGCATAATTGAAAAAAGGCAGCAGACAACTGCAGACTTAAACTTCCCTGTCTGACAGCTCTGAAGAGAGCAGTGGTTCTCCCAGCATGGAGTTTGAGCTCTGAGAACAGACAGACTGCCTCCTCAAGTGGGTCACTAAACTCCATGTAGCCTAACTGAGAGACACCTCCCAGTAGGGGCCGACAGACACTTCATACAGGTGGGTGCCACTCTGGGACGAAGCTTCCAGAGGAAGGATCAGGAAGCAATATTTGCTCTTCTGCAATATTTGCTGTTCTGCAGCCTCTGCTGGTGATACCCAGGCAAACGGTCTGGAATGGACCTCTAGCAAACTCCAACAGACCTGCAGCTAAGGGACCTGACTGTTAGAAGGAAAAGTGACAGAAAGGAATAGCATCAGCATCGACAAAAGGACATCCACACCAAAACCTCATCTGTAGTCACCAACATCAAAGACCAAAGGTAGATAAAACCATAAAGATGGGGAGAAACCAGAGCAGAAACCTGAAAATTCTAAAAACTGAGCACCACTTCTCCTCCAAAGGATCACAACTCCTTGCCAGCAATGGAACGAAGCTGGATGGAGAGTGATTTTGACAAGTTGGCAGAATTAGGCTTCAGAAGGTTGGTAATAACAAACTACTCTGAGCTAAAGGAGCATGTTCTAACCCATCACAAGGAAGCTAAAAACCTTGAAAAAAGGTTAGACGATTGGCTAACTAGAATAAACAGCATAGAGAAGAACTTACATGACCTGGTGGAGCTGAAAACCATGGCACAAGGACTTCGTGATGCATGCACAACCTTCAATACCTGATTAAATCAAGTGGAAGAAAGGATATCAGTGATCGAAGATCAAATTAACAAAATAAAGCAAGAAGACAAGATTAGAGAAAAAAAGAATAAAAAGAAATGAAAAGTGCCTCCAAGAAATGTAAGACTATGTGAAAAGACCAAAACTACGTTTGATTGGTGTACCTGAAAGTGATGGAGAGAATGAAATCAAGTTGGAAAACACTCTTCAGAATATTATCCAGGAGAACTTCCCCAAACTAGCAAGGCAAGCCAACATTCAAACTCAAGAAATACAGAGAACACCACAAAGATACTCCTCAAGAGGAGCAACTCCAAGACCAAGACACATAATTGTCAGATTCACCAAGGTTGAAATGAAGGAAAAAAATGTTAAGAGCAGCCAGAGAGAAATGTCGGGTTACCCACAAAGGGAAACCCATCAGGCTAACAGTGGATCTCTCGAGAGACACCCTATAAACCAGAAGAGAGTAGGGGCCAATATTCAACATTCTTAAAGAAAATAATTTTCAACCCAGAATTTCATATCCAGCCAAACTAAGTTTCATAAGCCAAGAAGAAATAAAATCCTTCACAGAAAAGCAAATGTGAGAGATTTTGTCACCATCAGGCCTGAATTAAAAGAGCTCCTGAAGGAAGCACTAAACATGGAAAGGAACAACCGGTACCAGCCACTGCAAAAACATGCCAAATTGTAAAGACCATCGATGCTATGAAGAAACTGCAACAATTAACAGGCAAAATAACCAGCTAATATCATAATGACAGGATCAAGTTCACACATAACAATATTAACCTTAAATGTAAATGGGCTAAATGCCTCAATTAAAAGACACAGATGAGTAAATTGGATAGAGTCAAGACCCATCAGTGTGCTGTATTCAGGAGACCCATCTCACATGCAGAGACACACATAGGCTCAAAATAAAGGGATAGAGGAAGATCCACCAAGCAAATGGAAAGCAAAAAAAAAAAAAAAAAAAAAGCAAGCAAGCAGGGGTTGCAATCCTAGTCTCTGATAAAACAGACTTTAAACCAACAAAGATCAAAAGAGACAAAGAAAGCCATTACATAATGGTAAAGGGATCAATGCAACAAGAAGAACTAACTATCCTAAATATATATGCACCCAATACAGGAGCACCCAGATTCATAAAGCTAGTCCTTAGAGACCTACAAAGAGATGTAGACTCCCACACAATAATAATGGGAGACTTTAACACCCCACTGTCAATATTAGGCAGACCAACGAGACAGAAGGTTAACAAGGATATCCAGTAATTGAACTCAGCTCTGCACCGAGCAGACCTAATAGACAGCTAGAGAACTCTACACCCCAAATCAACAGAATATACATTCTTCTCAGCACCACATCGCACTTATTCCAAAATTGACCACATAGTTGGAAGTAAAACACTCCTCAGCAAATGTAAAAGAACAGAAATCACAACAAACTGTCTCTCAGACCACAGTGCAAACAAATTAGAACCCAGGATTAAAAAACTCACTCAAAACTGCACAACTACGTGGAAACTGAACAAAGTGCTCCTGAGTGACTACTGGGTAAATAACAAAATGAAAGCAGAAATAAAGATGTTCTTTGAAACCAATGAGAACAAAGACACAACGCACCAGAATCTCTGGGTCACATTTAAAGCAGTGTGTAGAGGGAAATTTATAGCACTAAAAGCCCACAAGAGAAAGCAGGAAAGAACTAAAATTGACACCTAACATCACAACGAAAAGAACTAGAGAAGCAAGAGCAACACATTCAAAAGCTAGCAGAAGGCAAGAAATAACTAAGATCAGAGTCGAATTGAAGGATATAGAGACACAAAAACCCTTCAAAAAAATCAATGAATCCAGGAGCTGGTTTTTGAAAAGATCAACAAAATTGATAGACCACTAGCAAGACTAACAAAGAAGAAAAGAGAGAAGAATCAAATAGATACAATAAAAAAAGATAAAGGGGATATCACCATTGATCCCGCAGAAAAACTAACTACCATTAGAGAATACTATAAACACCTCTACACAATTCAATAGAAAATCTAGAAGAAATGGGTAAATTCCTGGACACATACACCCTCCCAAGACTAAACAGGAAGAAGTAGAATCTCTAAATAGACCAATAACAAGCTATGAAATTGAGGCAATAATTAATAGCCTACTAACCAAAAAATTCCAGGACCAGATGGATTTACAGCCGAATTCTACCAGAGGTACAAAGAGGAGCTGGTACCATTCCTTCTGAAACTATTCCAATCAATAGCAAAAAAGGGAATCCTCCCTAACTCATTTTATGAGGCCAGCATCATCCTGATACCAAAGCCTGGCAGAGACACAACAAAAAAAGAGAACTTTAGACTAATATCCCTGATGAATATCGATGCAAAAATCCTCAACAAAATACTGGCAAACCCGACCAGGTACAGTGGCTCACGCCTGTAATCCCAGCACTTTGGGAGGCCGAGGTGGGCGGATCACAAGGTCAGGAGATCGAGATCATCCTGGCTAACACGGTGAAACCCCGTCTCTACTAAAAACACAAAAAATTAGCCAGGCGTGGTGGCGGGCGCCTGTAGTCCCAGCTACTTGGGAGGCTGAGGCAGGAGAATGGTGTGAACCCAGGAGGCAGAGCTTGCAGTGAGCCAAGATTGTGCCACTGCACTCCAGCCTGGGGAACAGAGTGAGACTCCGTCTCAAAAAAAAAAAAAAAAAAGAGAAAAAGAAAAAATACTGGCAAACCGCATCCAGTAGCACATCAAAAAACTTATCCACCACAATCCAGTAGGCTTCATCCCTGGGATGCAAGGCTGGTTCAACACACACAAATCAATAAATGTAATCCATCACATAAACAGAACCAATGACAAAAACTACATGATTATCTCAATAGATGCAGAAAAGACCTTTGACAAAATCCAAGAGCCCTTCATGCTAAAAACTCTCAATAAACTATGTATTGATGGGACGTATCTCAAAATAATAAGAACTATTTGTGAGAAACCCACAGCCAATATCATGCTGAATGGGCAAAAATTGGAAGCATTCCCTTTGAAAACTGGCATAAGACAAGGATGCCCTCTCTCACCACTCCTATTCAACATAGTATTGGAAGATCTGGCCAGGGCAATCAGACAACAGAAAGAAATAAAGGGTATTCAATTAGGAAAAGAAGAAGTCAAATTGTCTCTGTTTGCAGATGACATGATTGTATATTCAGAAAACCCCATCGTCTCAGCCCAAAATCTCCTTAAGCTGATAAAGAACTTCAGCAAAGTCTCAGGATACAAAATCAATGTTCAAGCATCACAAGTATTCCTATACACCAATAACAGACAAACAGAGAGCCAAATCATGAGTGAACACCCATTCACAGTTGCTGCAAAGAGAATAAAATACCTAGGAATCCAACTTACAAGGGATGTGAAGGAACTCTTCAAGGACAACTACAAACAACTGTTCAATGAAATAAAAGAGGACACAAACAAATGGAAGAACATTCCATGCTAATGGATAGGAAGAATCAATATCATGAAAATGGCCATACTGCCCAAGGTAATTTATAGATTCAATGGCAGCCCCATCAAGTTACCAATGACTTTCTTCACAGAATTGGGAAAAACTACTTTAAAGTTCATATGGAATCAAAAAAGAGCCCGCATAACCAAGACAATCCTAAGCAAAAAGAACAAAGTTGGAGGCATCACACTACTTGACTTCAAACTATACTACCAGGCTACAGTAACAAAAACAGCATGGTACTGGTACCAAAACAGATATATAGACCAATGGAAAAGAACAGAGGCCTCAGAAATAACACCACACATCTACAACAATCTGACCTTTGACAAACCTGACAAAAACAAGAAATGGGGAAAGGATTCCCTATTTAATAAATGGTGCTGGGAAAACAGGTTAACCATATGTAGAAAGCTGAAACTGGATCCCTTCCTTACATCTTATACAAAAATTAGTTCAAGAAGGATTAAAGACTTAAATGTAAGACCATTTAACCATAAAACCCTAGAAGAAAACCTAGGCAATACCATTCAGGACATAGGCATGGGCAAAGACTTCACGACTAAAACACCAAAAGCAATGGCAACAAAAGCCAACATTGACAAACAGGATCTAATTAAACTAAAGAGCTTCTGCACAGCAAAAGAAACTACCATCAGAGTGAACAGGCAACATACAGAATGGGAAAAAATTTTTGCAATCTACCCATCTGACAAAGGGCTAATATCCAGAATCTACAAAGAGCCTAAACAAATTTACAAGAAAAAAACAATCCTATCAAAAAGTGGGCAAAGTATAAGAACAGACACTTCTCAAAAGAAGACATTTATGCAGCCAACAGACACATGAAAAAATGTTCATTATCACTGGTCATCAGAGAAATGCAAATCAAAACCACAATGAGATACCATCTCATAACAGTTAGAATAGTGATCATTAAAAAGTCAGGAAACAACAGATGCTGGAGAGGACATGGAGAAATAGAAATGCTTTTCCACTGTTGGTGGGAGTGTAAATTAGTTCAATCATTGTGGACGACAGTCTGCCGATTCCTCAAGGATCTAGAATTAGAAATACCATTTGACCCAGCCATCCCATTATGGGGTGTATACCAAAAGGATTATAAATGGTGCAACTATAAAGACATATGCACACATATGTTTGTTGTGGCACTATTCACAATAGCAAAGACTTCTAATAAACCCAGATGTCCATCAATGATAGATTGGATTAAGAAAATGTGGCACATATACACCATGGAATACTATGCAGCCATAAAAAAGGATGAGTTCATGTCCTTTGCAGGGACATAGATGAAGCTGGAAACCATCATTCTCAGCAAACTATGACAAGGACAGAAAACCAAACACCGCATGTTCTCACTCATAGGTGGGAACTGAACAATGAGAACACTTGGACACAGGGCAGGGAACATCACACACCAGGGCCTGTCGGTGGGTGGTGGGCTGGGGGAGGGATAGCATTAGGAGAAACACCTAATGTAAATGACGAGTTGATGGATGCAACAAACCAACATGGCACATGTATACCTATGTAAGAAACCTGCACGTTGTGCACAGGTACCCTAGAACTTAAAGTATAATAAAAATAAAAAATTAAAAAAAGAAAATGTTACTAGCAAATTATAGATGAGTATAACTAATATAACTCTACCTGTGCACATATGTGTCTGGATACACATGGAAAGTATTCAGGTATATACAACAAATTGTTAAAATAAATCCCCTTCCAACATTAGGAGTGGCTGGGGAGCAGATGGCTTTCAATTTTGCACTTTCCATGGTGCCAGGGTAACGCCACATCACAATAGTAAATAGCAAAAATAGCAACCTTAAGTTTAGATTTTCTTATCTAAATTTCAATTCTGTGAAAAAGTTTCCATTTCCCTTTTTCACATCAGGATAGTAGAATGCAGTTTAGAAAGAGTGAGCTCACTTGTTAGACTGTACAATTTTTAAGCATCAGTGAAGTATACCATTAAACTTCTCTACCAATCCATTCTCTAAACTTCCCAACCCCCAAAAAAGAAATACACAAAATTGAAATGAAGAAAACAATACAAAAGATCAACAAAAATGAAACATTGGTTTTTTAAAAAGATAAACAAAAGTGACAAACATTTAGCCAGACTAAGAAAAAGAAAAGATCCAAATAAATAAAAACAGAGATGAAAAAGCAGACATTATAACTGATACTGCAGAAATTCAAAGGATCATTAGTGGCTACTGTGAGCAACTATATACCAAAAATTGGAAAATCTTGAAGAAATGGATAAGTTCCTAGACACACACAACCTACCAAGATTCAACCATGAAGAAATTCAAAATCTGAACAGACCAAAAACAAGTAACAAGATCAAAGCCATAATAAAAATTCTCCCAACAAAGAAAAGCCTGAGAGCCAATGGCTTCACTGCTGAATTCTATCAAACACTTAAAGAAGAACTAATCCCAATCCTACTCAAACTATTCCAAAAAATAGAAGAGGAGGGAATATTTCCAAACTTATTCTATTAGGCTGTTACTGCTCCAATATCAAAACCAAAGGCACATCAAAAAAAGAAAACTATAGGCCAATATCTCACTGAATATTCATGCAGAAATCCTTAAAAAATGCTAGCAAACTGAATTCAACAACACATTAAAAATCATTCATTACGACCAAATGGGATTTATCCCAGGGATGCAAGTATGGTTCAACATATACAAATCAATCAGTGTAACATATCATATCAACAGAATGAAGAAGAAAAATCATATGGTCATGTTAATTGATGCTGTAAAAGTACTTGAGAGAATTCAACATCTCTTCATGACAAAAACCCTCAAAAAAACTGGAGATAGAAGGAACATACCTCAACATAATAAACAGACATATATGACAGACTTACAGCTAGAATCATACTAAATGGGGAGAAACCGAAAGCCTTTCCTCTAAGATCTGGAACAAGACAAGGATGCTGATTTTCATCAGTGTTAGTGGAACATAGTACTGAAAGTCCTAGCTAGAACAGACAAGAGACAGAAATAAAGGGCATCCAAACTGGGAAGAGAAAAGTTGAATTACCCTTGTTCGCAGATAGTATGATCTGTTTGGAAAAAACCTAAAGACTCCATAAAAAAAAAGACTAGAACTGATAAATTCAGTAAAGTTTCACGATACAAAGTTAACATACAAAATCCATAGCATTTCTATATGCCAATAGCAAACAATCTGAAAAGGAAATCAAGGAAGTAATCCCATTTCCCATTTGCAATAGCTATAAATAAAATTAATAATAATCTCATCTCTTCAATAAGTGGTGTTGGGAAAACTGCATGTCCACATACAAAAGAATAAAATTAGACCCTTTTAATATACAAAACTGGATCCAAGTTAATATACAGAAATTAACTTGAAATGAATTAAAGACTTAAATGTAAGATCTGAAACCAAAAACTCCTAGAGGGAAACATAGGGGAAAAGCTCCTTGACATTGGCCTTGACGATAATTTTTTGGGATATTACACCAAAAGCACAGACTTTTGAAAAAATAAACAAGTAGGACTACATCAAACTAAAAAGCTTCTGCATGGCAAAAGAAAGTCAACAACATGAAAAGGCAACCTACAGAATGGAGGGAAATATTTGCAAACCATATACCTGAAAAGAAGTTAATCTCAAAATATGCAAAGTATGTAAGGAACTCACATATCTTAATAGCAAAAAAGTAATAACCTGTTTTATAATGGACAAAGGGCCTGAATAGACATTTTTTCAAAGAAGGCACACAGATGGCCAACGAGTGTAGGAGAAGACGTTCAACATCACTAATCATCAGGGAAATGCAAATCAAAACCACAATGAGATATCACCCCACGCCCGTTAGGAAAGCTATTGTGAAAAATGCAAGAGACAATGAATATTGGCAAGGGCATGGAGAAAAAAGAACCCTTGTACACTGTTGGTAGAAATGTAAATTGCAACGCCATTATGGAAAATAGAATGGAGGTTCCTCAAAAAATAAAAATAGAACTACCATACAATCTAGCAATTCCACTTATGAATGCACATCTAAAGGAATCAAATCACTATGTCAAAGAGATATCTGTACTTCCATGTTTACTGCAGCTATATTCCCAGTAGCTAAGATAATGAAAAAAATATAAATGTCCACCAATGGATAAAGAAAATGTGGTTGGTGTGTGTGGGTGTGTGTGTGCATTTATACATACGCAATGGACTATTTTTCAGCCATAACAAAGAAGGAAACCCTGCCATTTGTGACAATATGAATGAACCCAGAGGACATTATGCTAAGTGAAATAAGCCAGAAACAGAAAGACAAATATTGTATGATCTCACTTACATGTGGAATCTAAAAATTTCAAACTTGAAGACCTATAAAGTAGAACAGTATTTATCAGGAGGTAGGGGATGTGGGGAACAAAGAAAATGTTGGGCAAAGAGTATAAACTTTCAGTTATAAGATGAAGGCCAGGTGAAGTGGCTCATGTTGGTAATCCCAACACTTTGGAAGGCTGAGGCGGAGGGATTGCTTGAGACCAGCCTAGGCAAGAAAGTGAGACCTCGTCTCTACAAAAAATAAAAGAATTAGCTGGGAGTGGTGGCACATACTGTAGTCCCAGCTATTCAGGTGGCTGAGATGGGAGGATCATTTGAAACTAGAAAGTCAAGGCTGCAGTCAGCCAAAATTGTGCCACTGCATTGCAGCCTGGGTGACAGAGTGAAACCCTGTCTCAAAAAAAAAAAAAAAAGATGAATAAGTTCTGGGGATCAAATGTACAGCATGGTGACTATAGTTTATAACTGTGTTATTACTTTAAATTGGATAAGAGCAGATTTTAAGCATCCCCAGCACCCCCTACAAAAACACACGCACAAACGGTAACTATAGATGGTGATGGATATGTTAATTTGACTGTCACAATCAGCATTCAATATATAAATATATCAAATCATCACATTTTACTCCTTGAAATAGAAATTTTTATTTGTCAATCAAATATTTTTAAATAAAAATAATCATAATATTAATATAGCACACAGGAAAAATTGCATATCTCAACTGATACAGGAAACTATTTTGATAAGAGTCAGTATCCTTTCATGATAAAAACACTTTAAAACAAAAGGAATAAAAGGGAACTCCCGCAACCTGATAGATGACACCTGTGAAAACCCCCAGCCGACATCAGACTTAATAGTGAAAGGCTGGGCGTTCACCTCTTGAACCAGGAACAAGACAAAGATGCCTACTTTTGCCACTTCCATTTTACCTTGTACTGAGGTTCTGGCTAGGGCAATTATCCATGAAAAAGAAATAAAAGGCTTCCAGATAAAAGAAGAAGTAAAACTATCTCTACTCGCTCATGACATGATCTTGCATATAGAAAATATGCACATGTGCATACGCACAAACCATTAGAACTAATAAACAAGTTCAGCAAGTTTGCAGAATATAAAATGAATGTACAAAAATCAAGTGTTTTTCTATACACTAGCAATTAACAATCCCAAAATGAATTAAAATTCTCTTTACAATAGTATCAAAAATAAATTATTTAGAAATAAAAAGAGTGCACTGAAAACTACAAAATATTTTGAAATAAATCAGAAAAGATTTAAGTAAATTGATCACTTGAACCCGGGAAGCAGAGGTTGTAGTGAGCCGAGATTGCACCATTGCACTTCAGCCAGGGCAACAGAGGGAGACTCCATCTCGGGGAAAAAAAAAGGAAAGAAAGGGAAGGGAAGGGAACAGAAGGGAAGGGAAGGGGAGCGGAGGGAGGGAAAGGGAGGCGAGGGAAAGGGAGGGGAGGGGAGGGGAGGGAAAGATAATATTTAAATAAACTGAAACATATTCTTTGGATCAGAAGACTTAATATTGTTAAAGTGACAATATTCCCCAAATTGATCTGTAGCTTCACCTCAACCCCTATCGATAACCCAGCTTGCTTTTTGGCTGAAATTGACGAGCTGATTCTATAATTTATAAGGAATCTCAAAGGATCCAGAATAACCAAAACAATATTGAAAAATAAAGAACAGCGTTGGTGGATTAACATTTTCCAATTTCAAAACTTACTATAACACTGAGGTAATCAAGTAGTGTCGCACTGTATAGCATGTACATTACAGATCAATGGACTAGAATCGAATGTCCAGAAATAAACCGTTATGTTTATAATGAATTACTTTTTAATAAAGTGTCAAGACAACGCAATGGGAAAAGAATAATGAATTCAACAAATGATGCATGGACAACCGGACATGCACATGCAACACAATGAATTTGAATTCCTCTATCACAGCATGCATAACAACTAACTTAAAACGGATCACGGATGTAAATGAAAAGCTAAAATTATAATTATCCTAGAGGAAAACGTACGACTAAATCTTTAAGATCTTATTGTAGGCAGTGGCTTCTTAGATATGACCCCAAAATCACAAAAGAAATTGGACTTAAATATTTTTGTGCTTCAAATATCATCAAGAAAGTGAAAACACAACCCGCAGAAGCAATAAAAATGCCTGTAAGTCATATATCCGATCAGAGACTTCTATCTAGGATACATAAATAATGCAATTCAATGGTAAAAAAAAAAAGATAAATAGCCTAATTTTCCAAAGACTCAAGTATCTTAATATACATCTCTCCAAAGATATAGCCAATAAGCATCTGAAAATATGTTCAACGCCATTTGCCAGGTGCACAAAACCAAGATAGCATGAGGAGACGCTACAGGGACTCTGCTGCTTCACAGACATGAAGCGTTGGTGAGAGCGTAGGCAGCCGCCTTTGGGAATTTCACATCCCGGCCGCCACACGCATGGTGCGCTCGTGTTTAAACTTAGCCGAGATCGTTACACGCGATTGAGTGTGTGCCCGTCAGACCCTGCGCTGCCGACTGGGATGGGGAAGGCGGGAGCCGGGAGTGGGCGGGGACCTTGGGGTCAGGCCCCAGGCGCGGGAAGCCGCCCAGGGGCGCGCAAAACCTTCTCCATATTCCACACCCCTTCCAAGCATTTGCCTGCCGCGATTTAGAGAGCCGACCCGTGATCCCTGGCCTCCCCTAGACAGCCTCGCACGTCCAGGTGTGGTGACCCCGTCCAGCTTGCCTCCTGCGAGCAATGACCATCTCCCGGCCTGGGCGCGGTCTCGGCGACCGCCTGCCTCCCGGCCAGAAGCCGCAGGTCCAGCCAGTGAGGACGCCGGCGCTGAGGGAGCCTCTGTGCTCCAGAATCCAAACTTTGTATCAGCGCTGGGGTGGCCTCCTCCAGGAAGCCCTCCTGATTCCCCCATGGGTCGCTCTTCCCCTACAGACTCCCGGAGCACCCCTGCTCTAAATACCGCGGCGTGGCACTGAGAACTTTCGGAGAGCAGAGGCTGCGGCTAGATTTCTAGGGGATCCCTGCAGCTCCACCCCAGCGCCTACAGGCGAAGCCAAGGCAGGCAGGCAGGACAAAGGGTGGAAGCAATGCAGGAGAGACCGAGTGAACGAATGGATGAGGGATGGCAGCCGAGGTTGCCCCAGTCCCCTGGCTGCAGATACAGACACCTTGCTGAGGAGGAGAGACCCAGGAGCGAGGCCCCCTGCCCAGTTCAAGGCGAGGTCCAGCGCAGTCGGCGCCACGTGAAGGGTGGGAGGGAAGTACTGTGGGGGCCCGGGCGGGGGCGGCCGGGAGCCGGGGGCCAGGCCGGGGCGGGGCCGGGACCGGGGCCCCGACCAGTGGTGGGAGGAGGCTGCGGCGCCAGATTCGGACGCCTGGACAGCCGAGCCGAGGCTCCCCGCGCTCGCTGCGCCCGCGGCCAGTGCCATGCCCTCCTACACGGTCACCGTGGCCACTGGCAGCCAGTGGTTTGCCGGCACTGACGACTACATCTACCTCAGCCTCCTGGGCTCGGCGGGCTGCAGCGAGAAGCACCTGCTGGACAAGCCCTTCTACAACGACTTCGAGCGCGGCGCGGTGAGCGCGGGCGGGGCGCGGGCTGGGGGGCGTCCGGGACCCGGTTTGGACCGCAGAGGCCTGGGCGGGGGCGCTGAGGGCCCGTCGGGGCGGCCCGGACAGGGGTGGGGGTGTCTAGGACCCCGTCGGGGCGGGTAGAACGGCGGTGGGGCGCGCCCTGGGCTCCCAGCGGCCGGTAGGTACCCCTGTGGGGAAGAGTCCAGGACCCCTGACTGCGGCCGCGACCCGCGTGGGAAACGGGAGACTTCCCGCGTGCAGTCTGCAGGGCGCCGCAGACGTCTCCCCTGGGAGGAGAAGGCCCAAGGTTTCCTCTCCACTTCAAGATCTGGGTTCGGAGGCTCTGGAGCCCCCTTCACTGGTCCGCATTTCTTGTGCCACCGCTTCCTCAGGCTCCTTCCGCAGGTGGCACTGGGAGGGAGAGGCAGAGGGGTCATGCTCACAGAACTCTGAGGGCACCTCAGAGCAGCCTGCTGTGAGCCGTGGGGGAGGGTGCAGGTCAGCGGGTCCAGAGGCCTGAGTTTCGTCCAGACATGACCACCAGCTCACTCTACCTTTAGTCTGGGCCTCAGTTTCCCCAGCTGTAAAGTGGAGGGTTGACTTCAGTCTGGTCCATGAGTCGTGGGTAAGCCCAGGCCCATCTGGTGGCTCAGACAGCACCTGGGCAGCTTACATTCTCAGGACAGGCCCCAGAGAAAATTAAAGGGAAGGAACAGAACCCAGGCGAGGAGAGGCCTTTCTTAAATGGAGGGGCTGCACTCCCTCCCAGCAGAATGTACACCAGGGAACACTTCCACGCTAGGTGTGAGGACTCGCGGGAGCCCTCAGCGTTTGGAAGCTAGTTCCTAATGCTGATCTGGACCTGAATTCCAGCCCCACGACTCTTTTCCACGAGCATGGGCAGGTCGCAGTTCTCACTGAGCCTTTAATGAAATGCCTACGCCTGTAATCCCAGCACTTTGGGAGGCCGAGGCGGGCGGATCACGAGCTCAGGAGATCGAGACCATCCTGGCTAACACGGTGAAACCCCGTCTCTACTAAAAATACAAAAAATTAGCCGGGCGTGGTGGTGCACGCCTGTAGTCCCAGCTACTCAGAGGCTGAGGCAGGAGAATGGCGTGAACCCAGGAGGCGGAGCTTGCAGTGAGCCGAGATGGTGCCACTGCACTCCAGCCTGGGCGACAAAGTGAGACTCCGTCTCAAAAAAAAAAAAAAAAACCAGAAATGCCTACTTCAGTACCTGGCAGAGGAAGCGCTCCATAAATGACTGGTAATAGTCCCAGACATACTGCATGTGCACAGGGAATATCAGTTCCCTTCCACCCCCACCCCAGCTCCTAACTGGACCAAAAAGATTTAGACTTTACCAAGCTGCCTTCTCACCATTTAGTTTACTATTTGATCAAACTGTATGAAATTGCTCATAATGGACAAATACAACTGGCAAGTTCATGTTTCAACTGATTATTCTTGGATAAAATTTGCCATCTTTTAGGTGTGCAGAGCCTGAAGTAAGTAAAAATGATTCTTTTTATGGATTCCAACCTCTCCATGGGTTCGATTCCTATCCAGGAGCCTCAGACCCTCGCTGTAGCACGACATGGTCCTCAGCCAAGGTCGTTAGCAACCTGGCTTGAGCTCCCTTCAAGAAGAGTTAGGCGTTGAGTACAAGAGCAACCTTCAGTTGCTTAGTTGCCCCAGTCAGGGAACTGGCCCTGAGGACTGCTGTGCCTTGGAGTTAATGTGTCATCCATTTAGGGTGATGGCTCGCTCTGCCATTTCTGATGCACCTTCATTTACTTCCGTTATTTCATGGATTCCCCCACACCTAGGGGAGAAGGACAGGATACAGACTACTTCCCCTTTGTAAGTGCTTTCCCCTCCCCATTCTCCTCCACACATCATAAGGTTCTAGAAGCACAGGCCATCGGTGTGCTCACACTGCATGGCACGGGCACCCCGTGCGTACTTTCCCCCTGGAGGGGACACCCTAACATGGCCATAGCGGGCTCTTCGGACGAAGAGTGAAGGCACTGTTTTGTCTACTATCTCCCTCTCTGGGTCTGTCTTCCCCACCCTGAGAAGTCATTCAAATGACATTATAATTAAACACCTCAGCCGGAATCCCGGGTGCAAATTTCAGGAGAGGTTTGCATGTCACATTTCCATTGGGTTGAGAGGGCTCTAAATCAGGGGGTGGGGGGGATGGGGGTGGGGGCTACCGCACGGTAGGGAACCAGCTAAGGCTGAAAGTTTCCTTGAAAAATTCAGCTTTTGAGAAAGTTCCTGTTGATGCAAAGTTACTCCACACTTTCTCTTGCCCAGCCCAAAACTACTTCCTCATTCTCCCAGCTTGGTATCTGTAAAGACAATCATCCTTTTTGGGTAAAGGTAAAAGAAAAACCCTAGAGGAGGTACTTGCTGAGAAGACAAGGTTATCCCATTTTACAGGGAAAAGTGTTAAAATCTGTATTGTTAACAGTAGTAATGATAGCAATAACAATAAAGGTATTGCCACACAATTCAATCATTTCCAAGTTATTGGCAGGTCCACATCCCCCTCCTGTAGGGCATAGTTCAGTCGAATAATGAACAGGGCTGATTTTTTCCTTGATAAAAGTGAGTCACAAGTCCCTTGTTATTCTCATCAGAGTTCTGCATAATGGTTCAGTCAGGACTGGGAATCAAGCTCTTTGCAGGTGGGATTATCCTATAAACAGTTGTGTCTTCCTTGGCTCCCCACTGTCTGCTGGAGAAAGCCAGGATCCTACACAGAATGGCCTTATTTCCAGAGGCTAACCCAAGTCTAGGCAAATTTAACAAGTTGATTTGTTTCTTTAACTCTGTAAATTTAAAGTAATTCAGATCGGATACGATGACTGTAACAGATCTGAAGATTTCTGAGAAATCTTAGTTGGCCCATTTCATTCCGTGCTAGTACTTTTAAGAAAGCTGAGGGTAATAGGGTGGTGTTTAATATATGATACTTGAATGTGTTCAACAAGTGTAGAAAAGTCTTATAACGATACATGCTTCTTAAATATAGTCAGTGAGTATTCTAACATTCATGAAAAATTAATTCTAGAATACCTCTTTCTTGTGAATGGAAATATATTAGTGGAGCATAAATATTTCTTTGTTATGACCCTCAATCCCTCTCTCATCTCCCAGTCTTCCCCTCTGAGCCATCTTTTCCCTACATTCTGCCCCCTCTTTTGCCTCCTCTTCCTTCCCCTGTTCCCAGTCCCCTCAATGCTCCCCATTTCTGCTCTCTGCCTTACAACTCTCCCTTCTCTTCTGCTCTGAATTTTCCTCTACACTGTCTTCCAGCCACCTCTCGGAGGCCCCTTCTCTGCTCCCTCAATCTCCGGCTCTCTGTCCCACATTTTCCCCTTCTCTGCCCCTTGGTCTCCCTATCCACTGTCCCCATCCGTCTCTCCATCCCTTGCTCTCCTCAGCTCTTCCCCATAACCTCCTCCTCTCTCATCCCGAGTCTCTGTTTTATCTGACCCCCAGTCTTCCTCTCTGTTCTACAGCCTCCTCCTCCCACAAGCCCCTCATTGGTCCCCCTCCAATATGGGTAGCCTGGAGCTGGGGCACACATCCTTGCTTCCGCAGAGAGATCCATTTCCCTGTCTCAGCAACAGCAGAAATCTGATGAAAGGCAGATGAAAACTTTCCTAAAATGCTGATAGAAAGCTCACATGAAAACTGACCAACTCACACTTTGCTGAAATATTCAAAAGCTTTAAAACTACATATCCAATAAAAAGTTAAAAGCAATAAGCAAAATCAGCAAAGTGGCCCCTTGTGAATGGAGGCCGGTGAGTTGCAGGTGTTCCCTTGTCTCTCTCCAGCATCTGCACCACCACGCCACCCACTTCTGTCCCCAGAAACTGTGCCCAGCCTTCCTCCTCCCACATGTGAATTCCCCTGGGGACCCTGCCCTCCCAGTTCCCCACATCTGAAATGTCCTACCCATGCCCGTCCTCCTGCTAACCTCCCCTCTGAAATCTGATCAGCCCCCAAAAGCTGCCTCAAATACCCTCTCTTATGAAGTTTTACACTGTCCTTCCACGCCACTCCGCATTGCCCCTTTATACTCCATCCAGTGTACGAACCAGGGCTCAAAGCTAGGCCTTCTAGCTTCTGGTTCAGGGCTTTTCTCAAGATGTGGCCTTGGGGAACTGTGGGAGGAACCTGGGCTTGGCCATCACACAGGTGTAGGTTCTGATCTTGAGGCCACCTTTGGTCTCTGAGCCTCAGTTTCTATCTATAAAGCAGGACAGTCACCTGCTCGGCCATTTCCAGGTCCAGTGCTTCCTGAGGGCCTGTTGGGGGGTGTCCACTGTTGATAGCGCCCACCATAATTCAATGTGTCACCTGAGAATTTAATGTGTCACATCTAATAGACAAATACAGCATCAGCCCAGTGTACTTGGCCCACAGAGGAGGGAGGAAGACGGGCACTGTAGTTCCACACACCTTCCAAAGACCTTACTTAGCAGTTTGACACATGTGACCCTGTATTTTCCTGGAGGGAGGCCTTTCTCTATCTGTCATTCTTCCAGTAGTACCCCCTGGGATGTTGGAACCACAGCCACCAAGCTTTGTATTTTACTTCCTGAGTTGGGTCGAGGCTGGAGCCCTCCGCCCCTTGTTCACCTCTTATCACATTCAGGCCTGAAGCCAGCACCAGGAAAGTGGCTGGGCTGGCCATAGACCAGCCAGACTGCAGGCCTGGCCCCCTCCTGATGTGGAAGGCCCCGTCAGATGGCAGATGGAGTCATCGTAAATCTGCCTAGTGATTTTACTCCAAGTGAAACTCGGGGCTCTCCACCAGGTGCCTGCAGGTGTGGATAGAGCAGGGGGCCAGGAGTGTCCCAGTCCCCTGTGACTGCACCACAGATGTGCTGGAGGGTCACCCCACTGTCCGCTTCTTCAGAGAAGCTGCTCAGTCTCTTCGTGTGGGTCATCACCCCCAGGCAGACAACAGGCTCTCCCTGTGGGACCTGTGCAGTCCTGGAATGCCTCCTCGGCCCATCTGCCTCTCCTCTTAGTCCAAGGTACTGGGCGCCTCCCTCCTATGAGAGTGTCCCCTTCAGCTTCTCCTGCCCCTCCTCCAGCTTTCCTGGCATCTATCCCCCAGGGACACCTTCCTCCCTCTCCAGCCCCTCAGAGCCACAGGAAAGCCACTTCCCCTGCAGCAGCCACACTCTGGCCCAGGCCCAGGCCTCTGGTGGCCGCCCCTCAGTCCTCACTGCACATGAACTTGCTCTGCCTGCCCCACTAGCACTCAGAATGCCTCCCACTCTCCCTCTGTCCTCACAGCCCTGTCTCCACCCTTTCAGGAGTTCCTTCTGGGCTTTGAGCAAAGGGGTTTGAGGTCACAGGTTCAGTTTCCTCCTCCCATGTGTGCTCTGGTTACTTGGATTGGCACATGTAGTCACGAAGGGGCTGCAACGCAGGGGCCCGTGCTAGCTCACAGGCAGTGCAGGGCCTGGTGTCCTGCAACCTGCTGGATTCGGGAAGGGGCACCGGTGGTTCTGACACACACAACCAGTGGCCTGTGCCTCTGGAGAAAGGAGGCTACCCAGGACGGTGTCACTTCGTTTTCTCAATGGTCCTGTAAGTGAGGGGTTATCATCCTTGGGTAGATGAAGAAACAGCTTCAGAGAATGAAGCAATGTGCCATCCAGCTAGTTGCCTGAAGCTGGGATGTGAATTCAGAGCTCCAGACCCCAGGGCCCACCCAGCTTTCTGCCCCTCACTGCCCTCTTCCCACTCGTTAGTGGGATCAGGAATCTCTGTCTTGGCTCACAACCTGCAGCTGAGGTCTCCATAAATCCCTGTGGCGTGCAGGGCCTGGCGTGGGGCAGGCCCAATGCGTGTCCAGTCCTGGGCCACTCAGCCCCCACTCTACTCCTCCAGATGGGCCTGAGCCCCTGAGATGCTGAGACTCCTGTCCCATCAGAATCTGCCCGCCCTGCCCATGATGGGCGAGGCCCTGTCTGTGGCCCTGCTCTCCTGAGGATGAGCTGTGGCAGGAAGGCTCTTTCTCAGAGGTGACAGGTGAGGCTGGTACTCTGCCTGCAGGAGGGGCATTCTCGTGGGGCCGAGGCTGGTCCACATGTGGCTGGATCCAAGACATGTCATCCCAGCACGTGGGCCTGGTTCCTCTGCCATCAGAAACTGTTCCTAGGACCTCTGGCCTAAACCACAGAGCACAGGGAGGAAGCTTCCGCTTTCTGACCACAAGCGTCTGGCCTCAGTGTCAGCCACCCCAAACTGCTCACAGCGTTCAGAGCCAAGAGGTTTGCGGAAAACACTTGACTTCCCATTCCTCTTAGGAAGCCCTCCAGGGGTCCTCCTGGCAGCTTGGAGGCAGGGCATGGAATGGGGATGCCTGGGCTCAGACAAAGGATGATACCCCTTGCCCCTTCCACTTTGCCATCGTGCTGAGAAGTCTAGGTTCTGCTGCCTTGGATAAAGCTCAAGGGTTGATGAATCTGACTTAGAAAGTGCCTTGGAGGGGCCAGGCACAGTGGCTCATGACTGTAATCCCAGCACTTTGGGAGGCCGAGGCATGTGGATCACTTGAGGTGAGGAGTTCAAGACCAGCCTGGCCAACATGGTGAAACCCTGTCTCTACTAAAAATGCAAAACTTAGCCAGATGTGGTAGCAGGTGCCTGTAGTCCCAGCTACTTGGGAGTCTGAGGCAGAAGAATCACTTGAACCTTGGAAGTGGAGGTTGCAGTGAGCTGCGATCGAGACACTGTACTCCAGCCTGAGCAACACAGTGAGACTCCACCTCAAAATAAAAAAGAAAATGCCGTGGAGGGCATCAAGTCCAGGGCTTTCCAAACCTGCTGGTCATCAGAACATGTAATGCAATGCCTGAGCCTCTCATCCCACCTTCCTGTTTGCCATCCATTGCTGCAGAGACACAAGCCCTCTAGAAGCTATGGCTGCTGCCTCAGAGCCACTCATGTCCTGGAAGCAGGAGCCTGGCAGGGAGGAGGCCAAGCAGCCTTGTCCCGGAGGCCTGGGCAGCAGCACTGTACACAGCCTGGGGTGGTGCCTTCTAGTTGCAAGGCCAGTCTCACCCTGCCACCAGTAATACCACAGGTGCAGCCGGAGCTGCTTGATCTCACTGTTCTCTAGGCATCACCATGTGGCTGTGAACTGCAGATGTCCCAGGAGGACTCAAATCCATGCAAGTTCCCTGTATCTAAGCCTCACCATTTTCACTCACTTATTAGCCACACTGATAACTGGAAAGAGAGGAAGTGGCTGTGATGGAAAGGCCTGGGGCGGGGCTCCAGCTCTGCTCTGAGTGGAAGAGGTGGGAGTCACTGAGCCTCGCTGTCTTCATCTGTGGAAGGGGTCATAACTCCCCTGCACTCCCAGCGTCGTTGTGGAGATCCACTTTCAGCAAGCCCATCACCAGTTGTAAAGGCCTCCCACAAGGCTGTCCCATGTAGGGGCAACTGCGGACCCTCACTGGTCACAGCCTCACAGGTGCAGGCATGAGCCTGGGCGTCTCCCTATCCTCCAGCCTGAGCTAAGTGCAGACAGCAGACGTTGCCCTCTGAGCAGCACGGCACTGTCCTGACTCACTGGATTCTCTCTCCTCAAGAGTAGGGCCCAGGACTTGTCCATTTCTGCCACCTGCCTGGGTCTTAGCACTGAGCCTTCTCAGGGGCAGGCCTTCAGTGAATGCCTTGACTAAATGAATTCAGGAGTTCATTTAAGGTGTTCATGAAGCATCTTGGCTCCATGAACTTTAGTGGAGGCAGAACTCTACCTCTTCCCATTTTGGCTAGGCCTGAGAATCGGCATAAGACAGATTCATGGGCAAAAGCATACAGATTTCTTTAATACAAGTTGTACGTGGCATGGGAGCCCTCTTAAAAAGATGAAGACCCCAAGAAGCAGTTAGAGGCAATCCCCCTTAGATACTGCATTGGATGATTAGTTGTGAAAGGTGATAAGGCCAAGGGGCTTGGGCTAGGGCAGGTAATTGGGCAGAGAAGTGACTCGGGAGGTCAGGGCATGTTGTACAAAATCTGTTTGTTTGGATTTCTTTTGGCTTCAGCTTCCCAAACTTGATGAAAAGAGTGTTACTTTCCTTTTGGTGTAGGGAGGACATCTTTCACAGGGGACTTTCATCTCCTGCTTCTAAGAAACAGCACGAATGTCACAGTGATCTTGCACCTGCTGTTTTTATAAGTGCTTTTCATTCAACATAGTCCCTGTGCCAGAGCAGTATACTTTGGGGTGACAAATTCTTAATACCTTCAGAACAAAGGCTCAGGAGACCACACATGGCCTGATTGCCTGTTCTCCTTCCCAGGTGGATTCGTACGACGTGACTGTGGATGAGGAACTGGGCGAGATCCAGCTGGTCAAAATCGAGAAGCGCAAGTACTGGCTGCATGACGACTGGTACCTGAAGTACATCACGCTGAAGACGCCCCACGGGGACTACATCGAGTTCCCCTGCTACCGCTGGATCACCGGTGATGGCGAGGTAGTCCTGAGGGATGGACGCGGTGAGCAGCTCAGGCCCCTTCTGCCCCGGGCTTCCCGAGAACCGAAAGTTCTTCCTGTCCTCAAAGCACTGTAGTCATAGGAGGAATGACACTGCTGTGTAGGGGCGAGAAGTGGGAGGGCTCTGCCCTGTGTCTCAACGCACCTGCAGGAGGCGTGACTTTCTTTGGGATTCATCCAAGCCCCTGAGGGTGGAGCAGGTGGCCCTAGGCCTCACTGCCATCATGTCCTCACTCTGTGCTACAGTTCTACAGGGGAGGGTTGTGCCTCCCTTTTTGTCAGTGGGTAACTAAGGTCCACTGAGGCAGATAGCTATGGGACATGCCCCTGGAGGGGCACTTCTCCAGTTGCCAGGGTGTGACATCACTTTCTAGGTTCATAGCCTGCCCTCTCTGAGATCACAGTAGGGCTCAGGCAAGCTCGGGGTGCCCTTGTGGGCCTGGGGAGTGAAGGGGTGGACAAGGAGCACCCCAAGTGCCAGCTCCGAGGGGCGATGGACAGGCCTGTAAATCACAGTTACCAGTTCTTCAACCCCAAGTCTCACTTTTTGCTGAAAGAGAGAAGAACCTCAAATCTGCTCCCCTTAGTCAGATCCCAGTCAGGAGGCCATTCTTTGTAAGGAACACACAGCTGACCTGGTACAGAGCATCAGAGAGAGAAGCAGGCATCAAGGTCAGCCAAGGCCACTCTCCCTGAATGAACCGCCTTGCACACCCAGCCTCCTAGTGTGCCTGGCAAAATCCTACCTCACTTCAAGTCATAACCCTTCTGCTTGCTCTCAGTTTAAACCTGGAAAGATAAGCCTTCAAAGGCCAGGCAGCCCCTGTAATAATAAGAGGAAGCCACTGCTTCTGCCGTGACAGCATCGAACTCTTCCTCTTTGCCAAGTTTCCTGTAGCTAGTGTGTTTTTCAAAGAAGTTTGGTGGGGTGGGTAGGAAGAAATGACTATTACCCCCATTATATAGCTAAGAAAACTGAGACAAAGGATAAAAATGTTATTATGTACCTGCTGTTCTTAAGCTACCAGGCCACATCCCATCGTTTCTGATGTGGAGTTTGACTTAAGAAACCAAATTTCCAGAATATTTCTGAATACGGAGATAAGAGGATTTTTGTCCCCCTACCTAATGACAGGAAAAAAATCACAAAGTTCATTTATTCTTGTGGTCGTCAGAATGTGGAAAGTTGTGGAGAGGGCACTTCTCCTTTTCTGGTAGTTAGAAAATGCTGGCTCTGAAACTCCCTCCTGCCCATCTACCCAAGGTCTCAGTTATGAAGCCCTTCTTCCTGCAGACCCTTCAGCTCATCTCGGCAAAAAACAGATGGTACACTAGGATGAGGGTTTAAGAAAGGGGCATCACAAAGGTGTGGGCCCATGCGCAGAGGGACCATGCAGAGTGCGGGGCCATCAGCACCACTAGTCCTGATGCAGGTGGAGGGAGAAGGTTGTGGGAGTAATCCAGAAGTATCCTGGAGACAGTACCCTTGGAGGAGCTGCAGCCCTCAGTAGAAAGATGCTGGGGAGTAATTGGCCTCTCCTTGCTCTATATATTCCCTCCTTTCTGGTCAGAGTTCCCAGTGGGAAGCCCATTGAGGCATCTCATTCCAATCACTTTCAGGGATAGCACTAGTTGGAAGGTAAGCATAGAGAAGCTGTCCAGCAATTTTCACTCTCTCTACTGCTGTAAAACCAACCTCCTTGGTAGTTTTAAATAGCCATTTAATTTTGTTCATGCTCTTGCAGGTCAGGAATTTGGGAAAGGCTTCACTGGGTGGTTCATCTGTGGCCATGTAGCATCAGCTTAGGGAACTGGGGCTTCTTCTCTCTAGGCTCCTTGGCCTCTCTGTCCATATGGATTCTCATTCTTTAAGGCTTCTCACAGAATAGTGTCCTCTGGGTGCTTGCATTTCTTACATGATGGCTGGCTTCCAAGAGCAAGTTTTCTAAGAGACAGAAAGTTGAAGCTGCCAGTCTCTTCAGGCTTGGGCCTAGAAACTGGCACACTGTAACTTCCACCATATTCTACTGGTCCAAGCAGTCACAGAGCCCACCCAGACTCCAGAGGAGGGGATGCAGACCCCCCATCTCTCAATGGAAGGAATGTCAAAGAATTTGTGGCCTATTATTATTGTTGTTATTATTATTATTATTATTTTGAGACAAAGTCTCGCTCTGTTGCCCAAGCTGGAAGGCAGTGGCACGATCTCAGCTCACTGCAACCTCTGCCTCCCAGGTTCAAGCGATTCTCCTGCCTCAGCCTCCCAGGTAGCTGGAATTACAGGCTCCAGCCACCATGCCTGGCTAATTTTTGTATTTTTACTAGAGATAGGGTTTTGCCATGTTGGCCAGGGTGGTCTGGAACTCCTGACCTCAGGTGATCCATTTGCCTTGGCCTCCCAAATTGCTAGGATTACAGTTGTGAGCCACCATGCCCAGCTGTGGCCGATTATTAATCCACCACATGGCACAACAACCAATCCCTTGAACAACCTGGAAATGAGGGGGGGCCAACCTACAAGTGATTCAATTACTCACCATATGATCACCCCTTAAATCTAATATTTCACCACTACACCTTGGATGAACATGAATGTCAGAGGGCCATTACCGTGGCCCCATGGATCCAGAGCATCTGTGTGAAGGGACAGTTTCATTAAGGCACTGTGTCAGTCCTTGGAACCTGCCCTGCTGAGCTCTTCTGCCATCAGTCCAGGCTTTCTCATCCTGTCATACTCCCAGAACTTCATCAGCCATTGGGTAGATTCTTCAAACACCTTTGGGGCCAGGGGAGAAGGACCATTCTCTTTTTTAAACTTGGCATGTTGCAATTGTGTATGTACTGACTTATTCATACCAGTGAAACTGAAGAGATCCAGCACCTCAGAGTCGAGGTGCCCAAGAGATTAGCTGGTTCCTTAAGGTATATAAGAGATGATGAATGTTGAGTGCCTCCAGAATTACCCCCATAGCCAATGATAACAGTTATTGTCACTATTAATACTCACCTTGCCTTCCGTGGCCTCAAGCCTCCCCTCTTGGCTGGCCTTACATCCCCAGGGGAGAATGCAGAGGTATCCCGCTAATATTCCTTTTTGGGCCCCAGTTCCAAGCTCAAGGATGAAGTTGCCTCAGCCTGGAAGTGCTATGGGGTGGACAGCTCAGAGTGTGGCCTGGGTGTCATCTGAGAACTGGGTCCAGGTCTGCAGTTAGATCAGTACAGAAGTTGAAGCCTATAGTTCCAGCACTTTGGGTGGCCAAGGCGAGAGGATTGTTTGAGTCTAGGATTTTGACACAAGCAACGTAGAGAGACTCCATCTCTACAAAAAAAAAAAATTGAAAATTAGCCAGGGGCCAAGGTGGGCGGATCATGAGGTCCGGAGATTTAGACCATCCTGGCTAACACAGTGAAACCCCGTGTCTACTAAAAATACAAAAAATTAGCCGGGCGTTGTGGGGCACCTGCAGTTCCAGCTACTCGGGAGGCTGAGGAAGGAGAATGGCGTGAACTCGGGAGGCGGAGCTTGCAGTGAACTGAGATGGGGCCACTGCACTCCAGCCTGGGTGATAGAGCAAGATCCCATCTCAAAAAAAAAAAAAAAAAAATTAACCAGGTGTGGTGGTGTGTGCCTGTAGTCCCAACTACTTAGAAGGCTGAGGTTGGGGAACCACTTGAGTCCTGAAGTTCAAGGCTCCAGGGAGCTATGATCATGCCACTGCACTCTAGCCTGGGAGATGGAGGGAGACCCTGTCTCTAAAAAAAAAATAAAATAAATACAAAATAAAATACAAAGACTCAGAGTAGGGGTTTTGGAAACTTTTAAAGCAAGTTAACAGAACAATTTTATGACTTTTGTACTTAATCAGAAAAAAAATGACTTGCATTTTGAATATCTGTGGGTTTTGTAAATTTCATTTTCATTTTTTCTAGTAATTGATTGTTATTATATTTTACAAAAATATCAATATGTGTTGAAAAGAAAGTTTTAAAACGTAATGCTTCACCATGAGAGCTACAGTAACTATTCCAGGATCTGTTTTCAGGAGATCTGGGTTCCCCCTACTCACAGCTCTATGGGCTGCATTCACAGGCTTGGCCTTAAGCAATAGTTTAAAGAGTGGTCATGATATGACCTGGTCTGCTGTAAAGGCTCTGAGAAGCAGCCCTGCCCTTAGCTACTTGCTCCAACTCCTGCAGTGAGAGACACGCTGAGAGATAAGATGCTCTCAGAGCCAGGCTTAGAGGGAGGAGCAGAACCCTCAGGCCAATGATGACTATAGGCATGATAATGGTCATTGTTTCCATCCATTGGCATTTGCTGCATGCCAGGTGCTGTGTGGAGGGCTTTCCTGCATTTTCTCCCCAAATGCACACCATGACCCGGAGAAGTAGGCATTATCATCTCCATTTTACATGTGAAGGGGTCAGGGCAACTCTTGGTCACACAGCTTCAGTGATGGAACCCAAGTCCAAGCACATGTGCATTGGGCATTGTTATTGTTCTTCCTAAGGCTCCTCTCATGCTGTTCTTTCTTTACAGCAAAGTTGGCCCGAGATGACCAAATACACATTCTCAAGCAACACCGACGTAAAGAACTGGAAACACGGCAAAAACAGTATCGGTGAGTTATGACATCAGATCAGGTGGTCACGGGGGCCGTGATTTCTTCTAGCTCAAGTGCATGGTATGAAATAAACCCTTTTCATGGCGTATGTCCCGTCACTGCTGGAAAGTCACCAAGGCACCAACTCCCAGTGTGGCTGCACAATCCCCAAACTTCACCTTACCTACAACTCCAGACAAGAGATGGAGAGGAGAGTAATGAAACTTTGAATCAATCATATTGGCATGTAGGAAGAGTGGGCAGAAAAGCTTGAGTGTATCTTAATGTTCTCCATTGTGGGAGTTGCCTCTTACTTCTTATGTCTTCTTATAACAATTCAATTATAAAAGTGATATGTGATCAGCAACAAAATTGACAACTCTTCGGCCAACTGACCAGAGGATTCAAACTATTAAAAGCCCAGACCCAGATAACTTCACTGGCTAATTCCATCAAACATTTAAATAATTAATACCAGTCTTGCATAAACTCTTTTACGAAATAGCAGGAACACTTCCCAACTCATTGTCTCATACCAGTATTATACCAAAACTAAAGGCATCACAAGAAAACTATAAACCAATATCCCTTAGCAATATAGATATAAACATTTTCAACGAAATACTAGCAAACCTAACTCAGCAATATATAAAAGGCATTAAACAATATGAACATGTGGGATTTAGTCCAGGAATGCAAAGTTGGTTTAACATCCAAAAATCTATTAATCTATTAATTGAATACACCATATCAATAGAGTAAAGAACAAAACAAAGTACATAATCATTTCAATAGACATACAAAAAAAGGCATTTGACAAAATCAACACCCATTCATGATAAAACACTCAAAAAATAGGAATTGAAGAAAGTGTCCTCAACCTGATAAAGGTTTGAAAATTCACAATTAGGCTGGGTGGGGTGACTCACGCCTGTAATCCCAACACTTTGGGAGGCCGAGGTGGGCAGATCACGAAGTCAAGAGATTGAGACCATCCTGGCCAACATGGTGAAACCCCATCTATACTAAAAATACAAAAAGTGGCTGGGTGTGGTGGCATACACTTGTAGTCCCAGCTACTCAGGAGGCTGAGGCAGGAGAATCACTTGAATGCAGGAGGCAGAGGTTGCAGTGAGCTGAGATCATGCTACTGCACTCCAGCATGGTGACAGAGCAAAGAAAAAAAAGAAAATTCATGGTTAACGTTATACTTCATGATGAAAGATTGAATCCAGAAACAGGATAAGGATGTTCACTTTTGCTACTTCTATTCAACATTGTACTGGAGGGTCTAGCCAGGTCAGTTAGGGAAGTAAAAGATAAGTAAAGGCACCCACACTGGAGTACAGTAAGTAAAACTATCACAATTTACAAATAACATGATCTTATATATAGAAAATCTGAAGGCATTCACCAAAAGAAACTATTAGAACTAATAAACAAGCAAGGTTGCAAGATACAAGATGATCAATTGTTTTTCTGTATATTAACAACCAACGATGTGAAAATAAAAGTAAAAAAAGTTCAATTTACAATAGAATCAAAACAATAAACATTTATGAATAAATTTAACAAAGTAGTCTGAGACTTGTACAATGAAACTACAAAACATTGTTTAACATAATTAAAAATGATCTAAATAGATTGAAAGACATTTCATGTTCATGAATCAGAGGACTTAATTTTGTTAAAATAGCAATTTTAAAAAAGTAATAACCTGTACTTACATAACAAAGTAATGTGCAAGTTCAACACAACCCTTATCAAAATTCTAGCTGATTTCTTGGCAGAAATTGACAAAGTGTTCCTAAAATTCATATGGAAATGGAAGAGATCCAGAATAGCCAAAACAATCCTGATAAAAAGAAAACAAAAATGGAGGACTTGCACTTCTCAATATCAAAATTACTACACAGCTATGGTATTCAAGACAATGTGATATTGGCATAAGGATTGATATATGGATCAATGAAATAGACTTGAGAGTCCAGAAATAAGCCCTTACACTTATGGCCAATTAATTTTTGACAGAAGTAGCAAGACAATTTAACAGAGAAACAATAGTCTTTTCAAAAAATGTCCCTAGCAAAACTGTATAGCCACATACAAAAGAATGAAGTTGGATCCTTAGCTCACACCATATACATAAATTAACACAAAATCAATCAAATACCTACCTAAATGTAACAGCTAAAACTATAAAACTCTTTTAAGAAAACACAGGAGTAAACCTTCATAATTTTGGATTTGACAAAGGACTCTTTATATGACACCAAAAGCATCAGCAACAAAAGAAAAACAGATAAAATGATGTCATCAAATTTGCAAACCTTTATGTTTCAAAGGACACCATCAAGAAAGTGAAAAGACGAACCACAGAATGGAAGAAATATTTACAAATTGTATATCTGATAAGGGCCTTCCATCCAGAATTTATAAAGAACTCTTAAACTCAGTAAAGACAAATAGCCCAATTAAAAAATGAAAAAAATGAGTGAGGATCTGAATAGATATTTCTCCAAGGACCCATTAGTCATCTAGGAAATGCAAATCAACACCACAATGAGATACCACTTGATACTCACTAGGATGGCTAGAATCAAAAAGTCAGACAAGAACAAGTGTTGACAAGGATGTGGAAAAATCAGAACCCTCATACACTGCTGGTAGGAATGTAAAATGGCACAGCTGCGTGGAAAAGAGTCTGCTAGCTCCTAACTGTTCAACAGAGAGTTACAATATGACAGCATTTCCACTCTTAAGCATATTCCCAACAGAAATGGAAACATATGCTCACACAAAAACTTGTACATTGGCCGGGCGCGGTGGCTCAAGCCTGTAATCCCAGCACTTTGGGAGGCCGAGACGGGCGGATCACGAGGTCAGGAGATCGAGACCATCCTGGCTGACACGGTGAAACCCCGTCTCTACTAAAAAAATACAAAAAACTAGCCGGGCGAGGTGGCGGGCCCCTGTAGTCCCAGCTACTCGGGAGGCTGAGGCAGGAGAATGGCGTGAACCCGGGAGGCGGAGCTTGCAGTGAGCTGAGATCCGGCCACTGCACTCCAGCCTGGGCGACAGAGCGAGACTCCGTCTGAAAAAAAAAAAAAAAAAAAAAAAAAACTTGTACATTGATGATTATAGCAGCATTGCTTGTAACTATCAAAAGGTGTACACAACCCAAATGTCTGTTAATGGATGAATGGATAAAATATAATATATCTATATAATTTGACCATGAAAAAAGAATGAAATACTGACACTTGCTACAACATGGATGAATCTCGAAAACATTATGCTAAGTGAAAGAAACCAGTCACAAAAGATCATATATTGTATGATTCCTTTTATATGAAATTTCTGGAAGAGAAAAATCTGTACAGACAGAAAGTAGATTACTGGTTGTCTAGGGGCAGGGAGTGAGGAAGTGGTCATGGGAGTGACAGCTAATGGATACAGTGTTCCTTTTGCGGGGGATGAAAATGTTCTACAACTGATGGTTGTCCATTGTGTAAAAATTAATACTAAACATCCTTGAATTGAACACTTTAAATGGATAAATTTTATAGTATGTGACATATTTCAATAACGCTGCTAGAGAAATTTAAAAATTCAAAACGGATTATAGATCTAAAAGTAAGGGCTAGCAACATAACACTCTTGGAAGAAAACATACGAGTAAGTCTTCATAATCTTGGGTTCAGCAAAGCCTCTTAGATATGGCACCAAGAACGCAGGCAGCAAAAGAAAGTAGCCAAGTTAGACGTCATTAAAATGTTAAAGATCTATACTTCAAAAGACATCATCAATAAAGTGAAAAGGCAACCCACAGAATGGAGAAAATATCTAAATCATATGTCTGATAAGGGACTTGTATCCAGAATATATAAAGAATTCTGACAACTCAATTTAAAAATATTCTGTATGAATAACCCAGTTTAAAAATTAGCAAAGCATTTAATTAAATAGTTCTCCAGAGAAAATTTGTGAATCTCCAATAAGCATGTGAAAATATGCTCAACATTATTAATCATCAGGAAATTTCAAATCAAAACCACAAGATACAATTTCACACCCACTAAAATGGTTAGAATAAAAAAGACAGATAGTAACAAGTGCTGCCAAGGATGTGGAGAAACTGGAACCCTGATGCTGCTACTGGAATGTAAGATGACGCAGCCACTTCAGATAACAGTTTAGTGGTTCCTCAAAATCTTAAACCCAGCTACAATATGACCCAGCAATTCTACTCCTAGTCCTCTACCCAAGAATAATGAAACCATACATCTATACAAAAACTTGTACACACGTATTTATAGCACCATTGTTCACAATAGCCAAAAAGTAGAAACAAGCTAAATTCCATTAACTGAGGAATGAATAAACAAAATATAGTTTATCCATACAATGGGATATTTTTTGGCATTAAAAAGGAATGAATGCTGGGCACGGAGGCTCACACCTGTAATCCTAGCACTTTGGGAGGCTGAGATGGGCAGATCTCTTGAGGTCAGGAGTTTGAGACCAGCCTGGCCAACATGGGGAAACCCTGTGTCTACAAAAATACAAAAATTAGCCGGGCGTGGTGGTGCGCACCTGTAATCCCAGCTGCTTGGGAGTCTAAGGCAGGAGAATCACTTGAACCCGGGAGGCGGAGGTTGCAGTGAGCCTAGATTCCCACGCTGCACTCCAGCCTAGGCGACAGAGCAAGACTCCATTTCAAATAGAAAAAAAAAGGAATGAAATGAACTACAGATACATGCCAAACACTGAATGAACTTCAAAAATATGCTAAATGGAAAACTCACTTACGGAAGACCCCATATTGTATGATTCTATCTGTATGAAATGTCCAGAATAGGCAAACCCACAGGGTCAGATTAGTAGGTGAGTAGTTACCTAGGACTAGGAGTTGGGGAGGGGGAACAAGGAGTGAGTGTTAATGGGTTCAAGGTGTCCTTTGGGGATGAGATTATTTCAAAATTAGGTTATAATGATGGTTACACATACAACTCTGCAAATACATTAAAATCTTTCAATAGCATACTTTTAAGGGGTGAATTTAATGGTATGTAAATGTATCTCAATAAAGCTTTTTGGAAGATAATAATAATAACACATTACAGAGTACTCCTCTGGAAATGGGTGGCTGATGGGCTGTATCCAGCCTCTACAAGTGTTTGATGGATCATTGTTGACTTTTGAGTAAACAGAGATATTTTTCAGGCTTCCCCAGGCCGCACCTGTCTGTTGTCTATATCAAGGTTTTCTCTCATTTCATTTCCTGCTTTGGCCCCTGGAAACATTTGAGTCTGTGTCTCCTTCGAAGGGAAGGAAGTGGAAGGAATCATTCTGTATGGACAGTGAAGTTACCTGGGCTGCAGAGGGGCCTTTGGGAGCCAATATTGTGATACTTTTCTACATATTCCTCAATAGTTGAACTTCTTACAAGGAATATGTAGTATATCTGGGTTGTTTTCTTTAACTCAAAAAAGTAAAAGAAGGAAAATAATATAGAAGCAGAAAAATACCTATAATTCATGTTTAGTTGTTTTCACTTTGTCTTATTCACTTTTTAAAAGTGGGATTGTGCTATATATACCACTTTGCATCCTCCTTGCTGCACTTTAGCAGTATAGCAAAATCATTTTCCCATATTTTCAAAATCTCCTCATAAACATTATTCTAGTTTCTATGTAATATTCCATTGAATGAATGCCTCATCATTCACTTAAACACCCGGCCTCCCTGGACATTTAGGAGGTTTCTAATTTTTATATTCTTATAAGCAATGTGAAAACCCTTGTATGTGAAATTTGTATGCATTATTAAGTATTTTCCTAGGATAGATGCCCAGATGTGACATTACCAAATAGTAAAAGTTATTAGTATACATTAACAAATTTCTCCTCAAAAATCTTTAACCAGTTTTCATGAGCCATGTAAGGGTCCCTGTTTCACCAAACACTTGCCCTAGCTGAGCAGTATCTTCATTTTTCTTAATTTTTCTTAAGTTGCAACAGCATCTCTCAGCCCTGTAGCTCCTTCTTCCCCTATGCCCAGCCACCCTGTCAAGGGGTGAGAAATCCCACACCAAGAACACAATTGCCCCATCCTCAAAACTATCTTTAGCTCCATCCCCCTTTTCATCAAAAACATTCCATGAAACAGAATAAAGAAACAAGAAACAGCCTCACATATGTGGTTACTGAGTCTGTTATGGAGGGCTCGGCTGATGGGTGGCACTGGGCCACTAGACGTGCATCGTGAGGACAGGGGCCTGCCAGCACGGAGGGCTGAAGGAGAAGGAGAAGAAATTGGACTCCACCTCTTGCCATTCAGGAGACTCAGCTTGGGGTTGATTAGACTGAAAAGTTAAAGACAAAACTGTAAGACATTTAGACTACAGATGATTATTCTTCCAGGTCTCAAGCTAAAAGGATTTTTCAAACAAGGCTCAGAACGTGTTAAACACAAAGGAAAAGATTGGTACGTTAAGGACACTCTGTTCATTGAAAGACACCAGGAGAGAGAGAAGGCAAGTCATGGAGTGACTGACGAGAGTTATTCCTAGCATGTGAAGGACCTGCAAATCTTTAAGAAGGGGAGTGTCATTCGCTAGAAAATGGGCAAGAGGTTTGAGTACTCACTGTACAAAATATAAGCAGCAAGTATACAAAAGGTGTTCAGCTTCATTAGGAATCAGAAGATCACAGTGAACTGCTGCTACTACCACACACATGCCCCCCAGATGGGCAACACTTCAACAACTGACAACACCTGAGTATTAAAGAAGATCCAGAGGGCTGGGAACACTCACGTATTGCCCAGCAGGAGGACAAATTGATATGACCTCCGTGGAAAACAATTTAGCAATATCTAGTAAAACTGAAGCTACACTATAATCTATGACCCAGAAATCCTATAGTGGGATCCAAATTTGTGTGCATGTGCGCCTGGATACTCACAACAGCATTACTCATGATGGCCAAAAAATGGCAACAGCTCAATGTCCAACAGCAGTAGAATAGGTAAATAAATTGTCAAGGAAAATTCTACACAACAAGGAAAATCAACAAACTGCTGCTAACATGGACAAACCTCACCGACGCGGTGTTGAAGGAAAGAAGCCAGGAGCATGTCTGGCCAATTCATAACTTTGGAATTAAATTGTTTAGGGAGGTGTGTCGAAGCGGAACCTTAAACAATAACAAGAAAATGATTATCATAAAGCTGACGATGGTGATTACTGGGGGTGGAAGGAGGGTTGATTGGGAAAGGTAGGGGGTGAGGGTACGGACAACGTTCTGATTTTTGACCTGGATGGTGGTCGTACAGGTGTTTTGTACATTTTTCTGCATGTGTGAGTGTGTGTGTGCATATATACATATCCATACATATTTTATATATTCTATTTCCCCATTGAAAAATCAAAAATAAAACTTATATGCCATTAGTGTCAAGTGTGGGAGAGTAACCTGCTGTGCTGTGGGTCACGTTAAGGGTATATAAATGTGTGATTTGTTTTAGAGTATTTGTGCACAAGCCTCTCAGCTCAGGCACCATATGATGTGTTTCCAGACTTTCGTACCTGGTGCAGTGCATACATTGTACTTGAGCTCTGCCTCCCATCCCAAAGGGCTGTTGTTTTGATGCTTCTTCCTCGACTTCCCTCGCTGTTTCAGCCACCTCTGGCAAAGCCCCTGCAGCCAGTTCTCGGAGTACTTCTGGCCTGTGAATCTGGGTTAAGATAAAATACCTGTAAAATTCGTTTACTTTGTTATAAGCCATTGACACTTTAGTATGAATTAGTGGGGAAATCTAATTAAACTTTGCTATCTACTCATCTAAGATAACACAAACTAGCCCAATTCTCTGGGAGCTGCTTAACATTATCACAATGTTGCAGCAGGGGGCTTCTGGTGAGATAGTTTCCCCCTTTCTAAGATTTAATCATTTTTTTCTTCCTCCTTCCACTCATCTGTCCTTTTCAGAAACCCTCCTTTGCTTCCGTTCAGGAAACACTGAACTTTGCACTGTCTGCACAATCCTGGAGTTCCTCTTTCTCACAAGATTTCTCAGGCTTCTAGATCAGAGTTTGGAAGTAAAGCAATGACTAAGAATAGTCCCCACTATGTCAGAAAGCTGGTGCTTCTCGCCAGCCCTCCTTACTCACTCAGCCACACAGGGAGAAGGAGAAGCAGACCCAGGTCATAGCCCACAGCCTGTGCTCTCCCACTGTGACCGCATCTGTCTGTGTTACGTGCACACTCACACACGGCAGTAAATGGCAAAGTGCGGGTGTTTGTTAATCGATGTAATTTAATCTAATCATTCTGTGACCTGCACTTTTCACTCATCATTACGTATTGAAGAGGATCTGGTTGACACGGACAGATGTGGTTCATGCAGTTAACTTCTTCATGGAACATTAGTATCTGAATAACCCACGTGCTTATCCGCTCTCCTGCTGATGGGCATGCGGGCTGTCTTTAATTTCTAGCTGTTACAAACCAAGCTACAATGAACTTTCTCACACATCTCTCTGTGCTCTCATGGAACAATTACTGTAGGGAATATTCCAAGAAGTAGAGTTGCAGGGTTGCAGACCACGTGTGTTTTTAAGCTTTCTAGATATTGCTGATTGTTTTCCAAAGGCATTCTGCCAGTGGACACCCCAGCAACTGTTTCTGAGATTCACTATTTCCCTGCATCATCAACACTTCACATCTTCAGATGTTTTCATTCTTGTGTGTGAAATAGTATCTCATTTATTTTCCTCTTCTTAAACTGCTACTTATTTCTCGCCTTCTGGGAATGCACCATAATTTACTCAGCCATTCCCCTATTCACTGACATTCAGTTCATTTCCCATTTGTAAGTGTGTCTGTTTGTTTTGGGTACTTGCAGTACAAACAATGCTGTCAGAACCAATCTTGTACAAACATCTTGATGTACTGGTGCTTTAGTTACTGGCAGATCCATTTCCAGAACGCAGATTGCTGGAACAAATCAGCATTTTTTTCATTTTAAGAAATACCAACAAAAATCGTTTCACAAAATTGTATAGTAATTTGCAGTCCTACCAACTGTGTATGAAAAGATACTTTTACCCACCCATACATTTATCAGTACCCGATGACCTTGTTTGACAGTCTACAAATCCCTAAGACCTTGTGGTTGTTTTAATCTGCAAAAAACCCCTGACCACTAATAAGTTAAGCATCACTGCATTGCCTATTTATAAGCTTTTTTTTTCCCTATTGTTCTTTCAATTATTAATCTAAAGGAGCTCTTTCTATATCAGGATAGTAACCGTTTGTTACATATGTATAGCATTTATTATTTGTCTTCTGTTGCTTTTGCCACAGGAGATTTTGGTTCTTTATTTTATTAACTATGTATTGTTTACATCTATAACTTTTGGGTTTCCTACTTTGCTTAAGAAAGCCCTCTCCACCCCAGTGTTACACAAATACTTCCCCTGTAATTTCGTCTAATACTTTTATAATTTCCTCTTTGACTTTGCACCTTTCATTCATCTACCTTTTTTTATTTTCTGGGTTTTTTTTTTTTTTTGAGGCAGAGTCTTGCTCTGTTTCCTAGGCTGGAGTGCAGTGGCATGATCACGGTTCACTGCAGCCTCAAACTCCCAGGCTCAATCCATCCTCCCATCCCAGCCTCCCAAGTAGCTGGGGAGTGTAAGTAGCATGGTGGGGAGCACCAAGTAGCATGGTGCACCACCATGCCCCGCTCCTGCCACATATTTTCATACATGCTGCAAAGTAGGGGTGGAACTCTCCCTGTAGCATTCCTTCCTGACTTGGATGACAGGGATGATGTCCTTCCTCCTGACTTGGATGACAGGGATGATGACACCCACAGTACAAGCTGGCACAGGATGGTAGTCATGAGCTCTGGAGTTGAGTGTCTGGGCTCAACTCACACTTACCGGCACTTTCTCCAGTCCTGTGAAAGTTGTTTAATCTGTCTGTGCCTCAGTTCCCTCAGCTATAAAATGGGGGAAATAACAGTGCCTTCCTTTTAGGGATTTTGAGATAATAAGTTAAACCATGAAAACACAGAGAATAGTATTTGGCACATAGAAAGCACTGGATAAGTGTTGGCGAGTTTTGTATTATGCACACATAGTTTCTGGCTCTGTTTCTGCACTTCATGTGTTAGCCTATTTTTCTACTTCAGACCCCAGCACCATTTTTTGGTTATCATAACTTTCTAATAAATGTTAATGTCTGTTTCATATCTCACTGTTCTTTCTTAAGATTTTCATAATGAGAATTACTTTGAATTTCACATAACTGTGTTATGTGTCGGCATTTTAGTGAGATTCAATCTTTCTATCCAAGAACACAGCATGTCTTTCCTCCTCTTTAGATCCTGTGTCATGTCCTTCCGTAGAATTTCTAGTTTTCTTCATGCAGGTCCTTCACCTTTCTAGCTACTCTACATGTAGCATTTGCTGTTCTGAGCAGGATATTTTTCTGTTTGCAAAAATGTTGCTGGGATAACTGTAAATTACTCGTTTCTTACATTTACTGTACATTGGTCTCTTACTGAATTCTTACATTGGTTCTAATCACTTGATCTTGTTTGTTTATTGTTAGTGAGCCTGGTTAGTTAATGTGCTCGTATTATCTAAATGATAATAATTTTGTCTCTTACTTTCCATTATCTACATGACTGATACTCTTTTCTTATTGCATGGCTGGAATTCTCAAAACAAGTAGTGGTGGTAGGGATGAACATCGCTCTCATATTTTTGTTTCTTTGTTTACTATTATATTTGCTGTAGTTTTATAATGAATATTCTTTGCTGTATTTAGGAGTTTATTGATTCATTCTAATTTAATTTTTGTTCAGCTGAACGCGTTCAATTAATTTCCTCAGAAGGTTCATGTGTAGTGTAAGATCTGAGTCTGTGCTTGTCCTCCTGTCCCCCCACCCATCCCCTCAAAACAAATTCCCCTGCCTTCATTGATGACAATATGAGAGGCTTAGATGAAGATCTAAAAAAAGTCTGTATACACTTCATTCTTCCCATTTTCAGAATGACAAAGGAGAAATATAATGATAGTTTGATTGTTTCTTTTCCTAGAGTTTCTATCTCCCTCCCTCCCCCACTTTCTTCCTCTCTCGTTCACTCTCTGCATCTCTCTCCTTCTCTCTCTCTTTCGCTCATGTTCTCCTGTCTCTTGGACATTTTAAATTTTAATCAGTATACACCTAGATGTATCTTTTTCCTTTTTTTTTTTTTCCACCTAAGACTTGTCATTGAGAAAAATGATGAGACGAGTCTCAATCATTTTAGGAGACTTATTTGCGAAAGTTAAGGATGCATGCCTGGGAGACAGCTCTATGTCTTTCTCTGAAGATGATTTTGAGGGCTCCAAATTTAAAGGGGAAAGGGCGGGATATTGAGAAGTACACAATTTTCATGTAAGAGCAGGGCAGGGAAAAATAGTCATTCATGCCTTTGTCTGGCTCAGTGAATCTGCATTTTTTAACATAAGATGATATAAACAAATGGGGCAGAGGAAAAATGCAGGGAATCTGCATTTTACATAAGAGAAAATAGACAAAATAGGGCAGGGGAACAATCAGATATGCATTTGTATCTGGTGGGTGACTGCGCTTGTAAAGATAAGCGATCAATTTGCATTGCCATGGTGAAATTTTAACAGTTCACTAGGAATTTCCTTGTGAGCAAAATACGGTGGAGACATGTAGCTTTTCATCATAGCCATCTTATTTAGGAACCAAAAGGGGGAGGCAGGTTTGCATGACATAGTTCCCAGCTCGACTTTTCCCTTTGGCTAAATGAGTCTGGGGTCCTAAAATTTAATTTCCTTTCACAGACTTAAGATATTGAAGTATTTTTCAACTTAAGGAAGTTCTTTTATTTCTTTGATTTTTTTCACTTCTCCATATATTACTCTCTCTCCTTTTGGAGCTCTTCCTCCTTGCTTATTACATCTGTATCTGGCTTTCATGTCTGTTAATGAAAAGAGTCACACTCTGTGAAGTATTTGAAAAGATTTATTCTGAGCCAAATATGACTGACCAACGGCCCATGATGCAGCCCCAGCAGATCCTGAGAACATGCAGCCAAGGTGGTTGGGGTACAGCTTGGTTTTATACATTTTAGATAAACATAAGACATCAGTCTCATGTAAGATGACAGTGGTTCAATTTGGAAAGGTGAGACAACTTGGGGGAGGGGAGCTTCCAGGTCAGAGGCAGATTCAAAGATTTTCGGATTGGCAACTGTTTAAAAGAATTATTATCTAAAAACTTGGAATGTCTAGGTTAAGATAAGGGGTTGTGGAAACAAAGTTTTTATCATGCAGATGAAGCCTCCAGATAGCAGGCTTCAGGTAGAATCAATCGTAAATGTTTCTTATCAATCTTAAAGAGTCTGTTCTATCAGACCTAACATCTCTGTGTTGATGTGAATGCTGATCAGCTGTGCCTGAATTCCAGGAAGGAAGAGAGTACAATGAGGCATGTTTAGCCACCCATCCCTATTATGGCCTGAACTAATTTTTCAGGTTAACTTTGAAATGCCCTTGGCCAAGGGAAGGGTCCATCAGTCAGTTGCAGGGCTTAGAATTTTATTTTTGGTTTATATGTTTCTCATAGTTTCATTTATGGCTTCCATTTCTTTGTAGTTTTGCCCTGTATTGGGGTTACATGTTCTTCTATTTTGCACAAAGCACTTCCTGGCACATAGTAGGTGCTCCATAATTAGTTATTGAATGAACACCTTCTCTCTTCTAGGTGTTAATGAGTTTAGTTTAAACCTTTCTCCTTACATATTTTAAATTCAGCCTAAAAGTTTCTCTGTACATAGTGAACTGTAACCTAACTGGACATGTAAACAGACTGTCACCTACTCTCATAGCAAGTAACCAAGTCTCAGCCAATCACAGCAGCCAGACTTCAGCCACTCACAGTGGCCAGCTGTTCAAACTGGGCTCAAGTAAGGCAAATGCTGAGCCATCACCAGTCTGGCTCTTTCTGTACCTCATTTCCATTTTCTGTACATCACGTTCCTTTTTCTGCCCATAAATCCTGTCCAACTACAAGGCAGCATCAAAGTCACTCTGAGCTGAATAAAATACCTAGGAATCCAACTTACAAGGTATGTGAAGGACCTCTTCAAGGAGAACTACCAACCACTGCTCAGTGAAATAAAAGAGGACAAAAACAAATGGAAGAACATTCAATGCTCATGGATAGGAAGAATCAATATCATGAAAATGGCCATACTGCTCAAGGTAATTTATAGATTCAATGCCTTCCCCAAGGTAATTTATAGATTCAATGACTTTCTTCACAGAACTGGAAAAAACTACTTTAAAGTTCATATGGAACCAAAAAAGAGCCCACATTGCCAAGTCAATCCTAAGCCAAAAGAACAAAGCTGGAGGCATCACGCTACCTGACTTCAAACTATACTACAAGGCTACAGTAACCAAAACAGCATGGTACTGGTACCAAAACAGAGCTATAGACCAATGGAACAGAACAGAGTCCTCAGAAATAATACCACACATCTACAGCCATCTGATCTTTGACAAACTTGACAAAAACAAGAAATGGGGAAAGGATTCCCTATTTAATAAATGGTCCTGGGAAAACTGGCTAGCCATATGTAGAATGCTAAAAATGGATCCCTTCCTTACACCTTATACAAAAATTAATTCAAGATGGATCAAAGACTTAAATATTAGACGTAAAACCATAGAAATCCTAGAAGAAAACCTCGGTAATACCATTCAGGACATAGGCATGGGCAAAGACTTCATGTCTAAAACACCAAAAGCAATGGCAACAAAAGCCAAAATTGACAAATGGGATCTAATTAAACTAAAGAGATTCTGCACAGCAAAAGAAACTACCATCAGAGTGAACAGGCAACCTACAGAATGGGAGAAAATTTTTGCAATCTACTCATCTGACAAAGGGCTAATATCCAGAATCTACAAAGAACTCAAACAAATTTACAAAAAAAAACAAGCAACCCCATCAAAAAGTGGGCAAACGATATGAACAGACACTTCTCAAAAGAAGACATTTATGCAGCCAACAGACACATGAAAAAATGCTCATCATCACTGGCCATCAGAGAAATGCAAATCAAAACCACAATGAGATACCATGTCACACCAGTCAGAATGGCGATCCTTAAAAAGTCAGGAAACAACAGGTGCTGGAGAGGATGTGGAGAAATAGGAACACTTTTACACTGTTGGTGGGACTGTAAACTAGTTCAACCATTGTGGAAGACAGCAAGTTTATTAAGAGTGTAAAGCAATAAAGAATGGCTACTCCACAGGCAGAGCAGTAGCGTGGGCTGCTTGACTGAGCATACTTATAGTTACTTCTTGATCATGTGCTAAACAATGGGTGGATTATTCATGAGTTTTCCAGGAAAAGGGTGGGCAATTCCAGGAACTGAGGGTTCCTCCCTTTTTTAGACCATATGGGGTAACTTCCTGACATTGCCATGGCATTTGTAAACTGTCATGGCACTGGTGGGAGTGTCTTTTAGCATGCTAATGCATTATAATTAGCATATAATGACTAGTGAGGATGACCGTAGGTCACTTTCATCACCATCTTAGTTTCATTGGGTTTCGGCCGACTTCTTTATCACAACCCGTTTTATCAGCGAGGTCTTTGTGCCCTATATCTTGCATCAACGTCCTATCTCATCCTGTGACTTAGAATGCCTAACCTCCTGAGAATGTTGCCCAGTAGGTCTCAGCCTTATTTTACCCAGCCCCTACTCAAGATGGAGTTGCTGTGGTTCAAACACCTCTGACATTTTCACAGCTTAAGTTTAGTCAATAAGTAAACAAAAAGAAAAGCAAAATAAACATTTTTGAAAACGCAAATGCCCAATGCCACAGGATAAGTTTCAAGGATGCCAGGATCTGAGCATGTTTATTGGATGCAGTGCATGGCTTGTCTCTGGGGAAGCTGTTTGGATTGTAATAATCTCTAAACCTGCTATTAGCCAGCAGGTGAGAGAGGGAAGCCTTTTAGCTGTCTGTGTCTGGGTCCCTCTCCCAGGCCACCTGCTGCCTTGTCGTCCTATTGTGAAGGCATAAGAACTGTCCCATTTCCCCAAATGCCACATGCAGGACATGCACGCAGTCCAGGGCACACACTGACCAAGCTGGCAGAATGGTGGACATCCAGGTTGGGCGTGGCTGGGCAGCCTTAACGCCTTCTACCTCCAGTGACTGGCAAGGCAGGCCTCTGCTGTTCAGTGTCACCTCTAGTAAGTGAGGTCTCCCTAGACTACCTTTAGAACTTTTTATGCAGTGGTGTGCACCTGTACCACCGTAAGCTCAGTCTCAGGGTTCCCACTCTGATGCTCAGGGCACAGCAAAGTTGGTGCCGCTGGACTTTGGAAGAGGTCCCAGAAGCTTACTGGACACAGGGTCAGCCTGTGATGTGTTGACTTTAATTGTGGGTACATCAGTCTTCCTGTGTAACACCGTCTGACAGTGTGGGCAGCCCTCAGCTGAAGGGGCAGACCAAAGGCCGGCATTTAACCCAATTTCTTCTCCTTTCTCATGCTCAGATGGATGGAGTGGAGCCCTGGCTTTCCCTTGAGCATCGATGCCAAATGCCACAAGGATTTACCCCGTGATATCCAGTTTGATAGTGAAAAAGGAGTGGACTTTGTTCTGAATTACTCCAAAGCGTAAGTTTACGAGAACTGAGGGACTCTGGGCAGCCCCTCCAGTGGCTGGTGCTGGGGGTGGGACCCTCACTCCTTTCCTGATGGGGCCCTTGGGTTGGGGGAACAGCCTAGCTGAGCCAAATGCTTTGATGATATGTTGGCCATAGAGTGGATTCTCAATGCACAATTGCAGGACAACCAGTATCTAAAAAAGTCACAACCTAGAGGACTCCAGACACCAGACATACATGTGTTTTTGGCCCAAAGCAGGCGTCTTTAGTTGGAATGCCTCTTCCCTGTCCACATCTCATCCCCTCTATGGCCACTTCAAAGGTGTGAAGGCTTTGTGTCCAGGCTGTCACCAAGATGGCAGGTGCTATGGTGAGAATGGCCAAAATGCCAGTGCTGATCCCATGACCTACGTCCCTGGTTCCTCCATCACAACCCCACGAGGGAGTCACAGTCATTGTCTCCATTTAACAGTTGAGGAACTGAGGAATACGGAGGTCGAGTACCTTCCTTGCCCAAGGCCCCCAGCTAATAAGTGGCAGAAATATGGGTTCTGTGCACCTTTGTTTCATCTGAATGTCTGTAGGGCTTTTTAAAGCTTGCCCAGGCTATCAGGAGACTCCAGGCTGCTTGTTAAACATATGGATCCCCTGACCCTACCCCAGGGGTAGAGGAGGGGGTCTTTAAATCTGCACATTGACCTTGTAGGGAATTGTAAAAATCATGTCAGTTTGGTAAACCCTAAATCCATGGTTCTGAAACTGGACTAACCCTTATGTAATCCAAAAAGTATGTGAGACAGGTTTCAATCAATTTAGAGGTTTATTTTGCTAAGGTTAAAGACATACATGGAAAAAAGGAACACAAATCCACAGGAACAATTGGTGGTCTTTGCCTTTTTCCAAAGATGCCTTTAAGGGCATCAATATTTAAAGGAGAAAAGCAGGCTGGAGGGAAGAAAGGGATAGTCAGCATAGTCACATTACTGAATCCACATGTTGCAAAGGAAAAGGAGCAGGTAGGGGAATAGTCAGTTATGTATTCCTCTTGCACTCAGTACATCAGCAATTGATAAGGTGAACACTGAGAGCTACCTGTGGGGGTTTTTACCTTTTATCTGTAGCTATCTTAGTTCCTTGCATGACTCAGCTTTCAGCTTAATTTTTCCCTTTTGGCAGAGTGAATTGGGGTCCAAAGATTTTCATTTCCTCTTATACCTAGAATCCTCTGAGGAGCATTAGCACCTCCCAGTGCCAGGCCAACCCCACACCTACAGATGACAGTCTACGAGGGTGGGACCCTGGCCTTGGGTCTGCATACCCAGCAGGTAGACGGGGCTGAGAACTCAGCCAGTCTTCAAAGCTTAAAATAACATTATTTATTCTAAACACTTTGTAGGTGTTTTGGGGGGTACAATAATCTATTTTAAGCTTCATGGCCATCCTGGGAGGTAAATAATATTATTGACCATTTCTAGGTGAGGAAACTGAGTCTTCAAGGGTCAAGGTCAAGGAGTTTGCCTAAAGTCATTTAGGCAGAAATTGGCAAAACCAGGATTTGAATCTAGGTCTGTTTGTGTCCAAAGCTGGAGCATTTTTCTCCTACCACAATCAGGGTCTCCTAGAGAGAAAAAGTAAAACCAAGCATCTGGATTGGTAATGCAGCAGTACCCAACATCTCCCTGGAAACATCATGGAAGTTAAGGGCTCACTTCCCTTCCCCTACTCTGGGATTGGGATTGCTGATCAAAGCCATGTAGCTTTAGTGGGGTAGGTCCCAGACCAGGATGGGACAAGCAGGACAGAAGGCCCCTATGAAAGAGACAGTTTGGAGAGGATGGTAAGGATGGTGAGGTAGTAAGGTGGAGAGTAGTGCCACCTGGGCTTAGTAATGGTGGAGGAGGGAATGGAGGAATACAGGATGAATGGACAATCAAACAGATGGACAAGCAGATGGATGGATTGAGAGATGGATGATGAATGGATGGATGAAGGTAAGGAGGAAGGAGGGAAGAAGAGGTAGATGGTGGATGGATGGAGGGATAGATGAGAAATTGATATATGGATGGATGGATTCATGGATGGTGGGTGGATGGATGGATGGATGGATGGATGGATACTGAGATGAATGGATGGACAGATGGGTGGATGGATGGATTGATGGATTGATGGCGAATGGATGGTGGGTGGATGGAAGTGTAGACAGAGATATGGATGGATGGATAGATGGATGGATGGATGGATGGATGAATGAATGGTGGAGTGAAAGTGAAGGCCAGACTGCCTTTCTTATGTCTGCTCAGTGTTTCTGAAGGTCATTGTCATCTCTGTGTCTCAGGAGCCTCTGTATCTTAGCAGCTGTCACAGAATAGGTGCTCATTAAATCCTATTAAAATGAAAGTGTGACCCAGCTGGCCCCTGAGTGCCCCTGAGTGCCAACTGGGTCACGCTCCATTTTAACAGCATTTAATGAGTGCCTATCCTATGGTATAGGAGGTATGTGTGCACCTCCTTTTCATGTATCCCCATCACGGCTAACAGCCTAGATATGTGGTTCTCAATCCTGTGTGTCTAGTGTTACAGACTCTATACTGCCCACTCTGCACAAACTGTGGAAGGAGGGGCAGTCCAGCACAGTTATATTTTAGGGCTACTGGGGGATTCCAGTATATAGCCTGGATTAAGACCACTGGCCTGTATGCCTCCCTGGGCCTCCCCACCCCCCACATAAGGTTGCATCTATTTGCTGAGTCAAGTCCATCTGCTGGGTCCCAGGGAGTGCTTCCTCCTCTCCCAGCTCCACCATCTCTCCTGAGTGAGGGCAGGAGCATCTTTCCAGCTGCCTCCCTGGACTCCATCTCTCAAGACACGGGGAGGGCTCATTCTCAAGTGCATGTATAACTTGTTGGAGGCTCGCTCTAAAAAGTAAATATAATTTCTTGGTTGGCTCAGCTGCAGGTGAGAGCCCAGATGTCTCTGCCCAGAAATGGAGACACATCAGTAGGGACGTGCCCGCCCCTGCAGTCTCTCGGGTCCTACATGCATAGGACGCTCCACCGTGGGGATCCAGCAGGGCTTTGCAGAGCACCTCTAGTCTCTGACCTGGCTGTTTCCTGTGCCACACCCGCCTGCCCCACTTCTTGGCTAAGACATGGGTGAGGAGCCCCTTCTTGCAGAAGCTTCTAGAAGCCCCTGGCCTCAGTGAGGTCCCCTCCCCTGTGCTCCCCAGTGCCGCCCACCCTGCCCTCGGCCCCAGAAGTGCTGCAGCCCACGTTTCTCCACATCGTCCTGTCACTTAGCCCCTTGAGTGATGGCCTATTGACAGGAGAAGAGCAAAGGAATCCTGAAAGGCGCCCTTCTGCGCCTCTTGGCACAGCAGGCTGTACAGTAAGCTTAGCCCCGCCTCTGAGCACCGCCTCTGTGCCAGTACAGTGGATGGAGACCCTTAAGGTCTGCTGGGGAGAGAAGAGGTGTCCCTGCATTTGAGGAGCTGAGCCAAGGGGGCTGCACCACAAGGAAGCAGCTTAGAGGAGCCATTGTGGGGATGAGGGGTGCCTAGGAGAGGGCTCTGGGCCGGTGAGGGTGGGGGGGACCCTAGGGAAGTCATCTAAGTTCCCTGAGCATCAGTGTCCTCAAATGAACAATGAGACTCGGCCCCAGCTCCTCCTCAGGGTTGTTGTGAGATTAAAATGGGACCGCATACATTAGACCCTCAGAGAAGTTTCTTCCTAAAGACAGCCTTAGTCTTCTCCATTCTTGGTTCGGGCCCTCTGGGACCCTATCTCCACCATCACACACCGGCCTAGGGCTGCACTCTTGGAAGGGCCCCTGCGCTTGCGGGGTGGGCAGGGGACCCTCGCTCCACCTGGGCGTTCTCTCTGATGGGGCCCAGGAAGGCTTTGCAGCCGTGGGCCATCTGTCCAGGCCTTACTGGGCCCAGGCAGAGGTACGTGGGACCTGGAGAATGGCACAGGGGACTGCAGCGGAGAGAGACTGTGGGCACAGGTGTGGCGAGGCCAGGCCGCCGAGAGCCAAGTGGTTTGCGAAATTTCCTGGTGGTGTGGAGGGAAGAGCAGTTGATGTGTTCACCACCCCACAGCCTGTTTGCAGCCTGGAAGACGATTGCAGGGGGTGGCAGGGCTGAAAAGACAATGTCCCCGTTAAAGGAAATTGAGAAAGAGAGTTTCCTTCCTAGTGGGGCGGGACAGTGCAGATAGGCGGCCGGTTCTGGAAGAGGTGGGGGCCAGGGGTGGGGGGCTCACACGCCCTGCTATTTCCCTCTATGAGAATGGGCGGGAGCAGCTCCGGAAAGGGTCGCGGATGGAGCCGCCCTCACCCCAGGACCCCGCCCTCACCCAGGACGCCAGGGGTGTCTTCCGGTGAAGGCGGCATAGGAAGCGCCAGTCTGTGCCGCAGTGTAAGTAGAGGCGCTATGAGCCCGAGTTTCCCACGTCCAGGGATAAATAGGGAGCCGTGACAGTCAAGCCGCGCGGAGGTTGCCCTGGCCGCCTTTGCGGTCAGGTGAAGGCACAGAGAGAGGCAGGGAGGTCGGGCGTGCGCGGCAGGCGGAGAGCAGGCCACTGGGGAGAGGCCGAGAGAGAACGCGGGGCACCCGGCCCGGGGGGTCATTTACAAGGGACGCTGGGCACGAAGGAGGCTGGGGCGAAGTTGAATCCAGGCGTTGGGTTGAGGGAGCTGTGCAGCGGGGCTGAGCGGAGAAGGTGACGAGGGACTCCTGGTAAAGGACGGAGGAAAGGGGACCTGGGGGCAGGCAGAGGCCTGGGGGGTGCGCTCTGAGGGCAGCCCCTCCCACCGACCCTGTCCCAGCCCCACAGGCCGGCCACATGCCCTGTGCTCCAGACGACCCAGCTACATGGATGGCAGCGTCCTGAAGGGGGATGAGGGGTAGGGAGTGGGTGCGGAGGCTCACGCCTGTAATCCCAGTGTTCGAGAAGGCCCGAGCGGGATGAGCGTTTGAGCCGCGGGGGGGGTGGAAGCTGCAGTGATCTGCACCACTGAACTCCCGCCTGGACAACAGAGTGAGACCCTGTCTCAAAAGACAAAAACAAAAGGCACCAGGGGTGCAGGGAAGGAGCGATAGTCCCCCAGGCAAGGAAGGCTGCAGAGGGGCCAGGCCAGGAGATAAGGGCCCTGAGCTCAGTGGAAGGGCAGAGTGCGTGTGGAGGAAGGGAGGGACTCACGAGCACCAGGAAGAATGAGGGCCCAGGCTGGGTGTCGGGAGAAGTGATGGCGAAGGAAAGAGAGGCGGGAAGAGGAGGGAGCCTGCTGGCCTGGCATTGGAAAGCAAAGCGTGGGTTTGTATATGGGAAGAAGACCCCATCCCCTCTTATCGTCATCCCAGCTCAGAAACCATTTGGCCCTGTCACCAAAGCACTCATAGGAACCGCTTTTCCTGTGACACAAGTAGAATTCTCCCACTTAACTTCCCAAATGCTACCCTAAAACCTCTGAAATCCTTGGAAATTTTCAAAATAATCCCCTCCTATTAACTGATGCCTATAAAACGTACTGACTTTCATTAAATTTTGTTGTGAGATCAGAGATGTGTCCCATTGTAAAATAAATTTGTTTGGAAAATGTAGGGGGGAAATCCATCTAAAATTTAGACAAGGCTAGAAAATTTCAATGTTATTTGCTAAGGTAGCATCATATTGTTGTTAAAAAGGCGTCATAAAATAAGACGAAGAGTTAATACAAAACATGAAGTCATGTTTCCCTCAACAAAAACAATCTGTTCTGTAGTCAAATTAATTTGGAAAACATTGCAACCTCTTCAGCGGTGGTTGTCAAAGTATAGCTTGCGTCAGAATCCCCTGGGGCCCTTGTTAAAATCTGGATGGCTACACTCACCCCCTAGTGTGGGTTAAACTCAGTGCCCACTGGCAGGAAACTGAAACTCGTGGCTGAAATCACCGAGGAGGCCGTCCCTGTTAAACCTCTGGCTGGGGACAGCTTGGTTTCCTCGCCGCTTCTGAGTAACTCTGGCACGCAGTTCCTCCTAGCCACCTGCTGTGCCTGGAAGGGGGCCAGCCCTCCTCAGCAGGCTTTGCCCCCGCCCTGCACAGCACAACTGTGGCATGAAAAATGGAAAAGCTGTTAGCAGAAGGAAAGAGCAGGGAGACAGAGGGCAGGTGAACCTCCATGGCCTCGTTAAAGGAAATTGAGAGAGTTTCCCTCGAGTGAGGCGGAACAGTACAGAAATGAGGCCGGTCCTGGGAGAAGTAGGGGTGAGGGGTGGGGCTCACCTGGCACACGACCAACAGCTGGTGCTCAGTTTGGGCCACAGTTTGGCACAGGAGAAAGCTGAAGGTGCAGGAGAAAGCTTGGTCACCACCCCGAGACCAGGTGATCAAGGTGGCTGTTACCTGCCTGTGTGACCTTACCTGGTGCCCTCTCTGGCCTGCAGGTTCCTTCTTTTTACAAAAGCGGATCTTTGAAGCCCTGAATATTCCAGTTATCTGTAAGGATATAGAAATATTTTGCCTCTAGATGACACGCAAATATGTTCCTCATAACTCCACTTCTTCCTGGATCTGTGGCTTCCTCTGAAAACTGCCACATCCACCCTGTTTTCAGAGCAAACCTCCTGTTTTGAGGTCAAACAGACCCAGCTGGGGAGATGGTGACTCACTCCTGGTTCCTCCAAAGAACAGGGGTGAGCAACCACCCGGGACCTCAGGCGCCCCAGCACAGGGCCTCTTTCTGGAGCACCATCTGGTGCTGGGCCATCTTCAGGCCCTACAGGGCTCTCGGGGCTTGGGAAGGACTCTCATCTCCCAGAAATAAGTTCTTTTCCCCACCCAGACTGACACCAGATGCTACAGTGAGGCTTACTCCTCTAGTTTGACAAGCGTTCCTAGCCCAGGACACTCAGCTGACATGAGGTGCTGGGGGAGGAAGGAGGCAGCAAGGCTGAAAGAAGCTTCTCTGGGTATTCCGGTGCCTGGCTGCTGGTCGTAGCCTTGGTGAGGCCACAGCAGCCTCCCTGGAAGGCTGCAGCAAGAATCTGGGTAAAAGCCCCTCCTTCCCCACGAGGAGCTGGATCCAAGTGAAGAAGGTACCAGAAGGACTGGAAGATGATGCTGGCATTATTCGACAGCTCCAGGTTGCTGTAGCACTGAGTACCTACTGTATGCAGCCCATCACAAAGCCGGCCACACCGCCCAGACTGTGCCATGGCAACTTCCAGCAGTACACCCTCTTGGCCACCTGCAGGCTGCTTTTTTGTCCTGACACATGAGGAGAAAAAGACAGTACTCACAAAGGCTTCCAGCCTTGTGGTCCCAGTACCCTCTCCTGAGCATCATGGCCTCCTCGGAGACCCAGGGTAGCCAGGACAAAGGAGAGAAGCATTTGCTAAGCTAAGGAAGGATGGAAGGGGATTGCTGTTCTGCCCGGATGCGCCCCTAGGCCTGGCAGGGCAAGCAGGACAGACCCCCAGTGTCTCCTGCTTATCCTAAGAGTTCCCCTGTGTGGTTGCTCCAGTTTGCTGCCTTCATGCATGGTCACAGGGTAATTTCCCTGGTACGACAGAGCTGGGATGTCACCAAGCCCTGTGTCCCATCAGCCAGGCTCTCCCCAGCCTCCATTCTCTGATTCTGCTGGATCAGGAGGATGTGGGGAGGTCCCTGACTCCCCAGATTTCCCCATGACAAGGTGTGTGTGTCTACAGCTCAGACCCAGCCACACTCCACCTGAGAAGTGGGGGATCCTGGCCACGTAGGGCTGCCTCCTCGGGGGTGGGCGGGAAGAGGAGCCACTGGAGGAATGCCCCGGGCACAATCCCCTGCACCAGGGTGAGGTCACCTTTTCGTCCACGAGGCGATGCTGCATGAGCCCCTCTGGACACTAGGAGGCCTGGGCTCAATGCTGAGTAAAGTGCAGGCATGACTGTGCCCTCAGCATGCATAGGGCAGTGGGCACCAATTCATACACATGAGTTTGCACCTAAGCTGCAGTAAGAGCTGCAGAGGAAATGAACAGAGACAGCATCACTCCAGGGAGCCCTCCAGACACACTCACCCCATATGCGCAGTAGGAGAATGGCGTAGCCTATTGGGACAGCCACATCAAAATACCACAGACCAGATGGCTTAAACTGCAGACATTTGTCTCTCACAGGTCTGGAGGCTAGAAGTCCAAGATCAGGGTGCCAGCCAATCCACTTTCTGGTGAGGGCCCTCTTCCCAGCTTGCAGATGTCTCTCTGTGTTCCCATAGTATGGTCATGTGGCAGAGGAGAGATGGGGACAGGGCATGAATAAGCCTTCTGGTGCCTTCCTTTTCTTAGGAGGACGCTAATCCCATCATGGATGCCCCACCCTTGTGACCTCATCTAACCCTAATCACCTCCCAAAGGCCCCACCCCCTAATGCCATCATACTGGGGGTCAGGGCTTCAACATGTGAATTTGGGGGGCACAATTTAGTCCACAGCAGAAAAGAAAGGGGCACCGAGCATTCCAGCCTGAAGGAAACAGATGTGCAAAGGCCCAAGGCAAAGGCCTGAGCTCTGAGGGGCAGCCAGAGTCAAGGCTGAAGAGTGGGCAGTGATCGAGCACTGACAGTGGGGAGGAAACAGGCTAACTTGTTAATCTCAGTCTTTTGTGTGCCAGAGAGAGAAACTGAGGCAGCCTGTGTCATGGTGAACACTGGGCAGCATTCCCACGCTCCTGTGCTGCACCCTGCAGGGTTATGGAGGAAGCCTGGGAAGCCTCTCCCCTCTTTTCCAGCTTTCCTGGACCCATCCCACACCCTGCCTCCTCCAGGAAGCCCTGGGGGTTGCTCACACACACATCTCACTCCTTGGTACCTGCAACCTGCATTCCGAATTTAGCAAGCTCTGGCCTTGGGTTTCTATTTTCTCGTCTTGTGCAGTGAGCATTTGGAAACTTCTGTCCTCAGCACCAAGCATGGAGCCATTTAGCAGAAAATAAATGAGTTTTCAAGTCAATTGAACTGTTCGTCTCCCCAAAATCCAGGCAACACAGTAGAGCAGCTGGATCTCTGTTCCTGGAAGCTTTCTGAGGGACTGGCCCACTGAGTGGGGGACAGCAAGTCCCTGACGAGTGAATGAATGAATGAATGAACACATGTCTGAATGGAATTCAAGGCACTGTAGGCTATTCTGGAGGGTACTGGCCTATCTCTTCGACAGGTGAGGTGCAGTAGGAACAGCATCCCGTATAGATGCCAGTTTCTGTCCTGGTTCTGAAAAGCCAATCACCTGTCTCTGCAGAGCTGCCTGGGGCCGTGGGGGGGTGTGTTGTGGGGACCCCTGAGAGCTCACTGTGAAGGGGCTCTGCAGAGGGAGGCATGGCTGGTGTGTACAAGGTGACCTCTCTCCTGGTCTGCAGGATGGAGAACCTGTTCATCAACCGCTTCATGCACATGTTCCAGTCTTCCTGGAATGACTTTGCCGACTTTGAGAAAATCTTCGTCAAGATCAGCAACACTATTTCTGGTGAGTGTGCCTCTGGGGGCTCTAGTGGTGCTGGGGACAGGGGATGCTGCTCTTCTGTCTGAGACTTACCACGAAATTGACAAGGGCTTTCCTGCCTGCTGCAGCATGGGGGCCTCGCTGCCACCATGCCACCCTGGCCGGCACCCCCTACACTCCACAGCTTTTGCATCACTGTGGTCACACTTGTGCCCAGAGGTTTCTCCTCCTCAGATATTCAAGCTCCAGCACCCTCGACCTCATTTCACCATCAAAGTCTGAAAAGTATCAGAACTTTTTCTTGGCACAAATCAATCATTTGTGCTTCTGACCAGAGCAAAGGCAGAACTTGGCTTGTGTTTTAGGCATTTACACGAAAGCAACTTTGGGTTCCTTTGGATAAGGATGTGTTTGGTGAGAGCACTAGCTTTATAGTGGCCAGTCATGGCACGGGAAGGACGTTAAGGAGGCAGGAATGGCTGGACAAGAAGAGGTGCCGAAATCAGGACATGGGGAACCAAACTTGGAAAACTGTCCCCAGGGACTCTCCTCCACGCCCCTCCTCCTTTCATCCTGGACTATCCATGCTGGGCTGAGGTACCTGAGTTCATGAGAGATGGGTGCCCCGGGAGGCTTCTGAGCCACTAAGGGCCAGCTCAGGGATGATGAGATGGTGCCACAGCCTGACCCAGTGATGGGCAGGGGACAGCAGTTGGAGCTGTGTCCATCCAGGGAGCACTTGGGGGAGGAGACCAAGCAGGGACTCTGCTCTGCAGAGGTCAGGTGAGGTCAGGAGGGCCACGGCCCTGGCTGCCCTCTGCTCAGAGCTCAGGGTGGGTCTCGCTTCTCTCCTGGTAGAGCGGGTCATGAATCATTGGCAGGAAGACCTGATGTTTGGCTACCAGTTCCTGAATGGCTGCAACCCTGTGTTGATCCGGCGCTGCACAGAGCTGCCGGAGAAGTTCCCGGTGACCACGGAGATGGTGGAGTGCAGCCTGGAGCGACAGCTCAGCTTGGAGCAGGAGGTCCAGGTAGGGGTTGATGGGCTGGGGAAGTGGCCAAGGTCACAGTCTGTCAGGTGGAAGCCACTTCCTCCTGACCAGTGCTCATAGGCCCCCAAGACACTAACTGCAGGCCCATCTGGCCTGGAGCAGCCGCTTCCTTTTCCTGGCAGCAGTGTCAGCCAGGGTCCTGGGCATTATGCAGACTGTCTTGTACAATATCAGAGGAGGAATTGCGGGGAATGTTTCTCCATGATGTTCGAGTCTGGGAACATAATGTCAATATTTTCACTATCAGTATCAATAATTACAGGAGCTATCCTTGATTAGGGGCCTGTGGTGGGACAGGCATTGTGACAGGTGCTTTATATACACAGTCATCAGTTGTCACCCACCTTGCAAAGGGGAGAACACTGGAGAAAGAAGTAGATCTTGTGTGAGAATAAAAAAGGGGCACGAGGAGAAACCCAACAGAATGTTTGACTTTCTCGTTAGAAATGCTGCTGCCTGTGCTCCTGTCGCACCCTCCTTCCCACCCTCACCTGCAGACTCAGCTGCCTCCGGCTGCAAGGCTGACCTAGTCTTGAGACAGAAGTTCAAACCAGCTCCATCTGAATCTGGTGGGGCTCAGCAACAGGTGCTAGCCCATCAGCCTGCCTCTTCCCCATGGAACCAGTGTGATGGGGCCTTCTGCCACCCAGGCCCTGCTGCCTGTCCCCAGGTGTCCAGGTGGCCTCTGCTGCTTCCAGTCTTTTAAGCTCAGCTTACCCTGGGGCCCTAGTTGGAGAGGGATGGTTGGTGCCCTTTAGAGATAAACCTACAGCCCCAGTACCTGGCCCATCTGAATCTAGAGGGCCACCCACCCAGCTGAAGTCCCTGGACAAGTCTCCTGCCCCAGTGCAGGCAGCGCTTCCTAACCTCCTCCTCCTGCACCCAGCCAGGCCTGGAACACTTCCTGGTCATGGGAACAGCTGACAGTTACAATCCCCCATACACTGAGACAGCATCTGTGTTCCTGAGTGGACTGAATTGCTAGACTTAGTAACATTGATTCGGTGGCTGTAGGTTTCAAACTTCAAGTCAGAGATCATAGAGATTAAGCCATATAGAATCCTAGAATTGGAAGACTCTGAGCAGCCATCTGTGCACCCAGCAGCCAAGGAGTCGCCGTCCTCAGCACTTGGGCAGGGCAACAGCCTCCCACAGGGAGTCCTGGCCACCTCCAGGGCACGTGGGTTATCGGTCGCCTTTCCTTTGAGCTGACCTACCCCTCACTGACTAGACGCTTTTTTGTTTTGTTTTGGTTTGTTTTGTTTTGGTTTTGTTTGAGACGGAGTCTCCCTCTGTCGCCCAGGCTGGAGTGCAGTGGCCAGATCTCAGCTCACTGCAAGCTCCGCCTCCCGGGTTTAGGCCATTCTCCTACCTTAGCCTCCCGAGTAGCTGGGACACTGACTAGACTCTTAACACACACACACCTTCCCATCTCCTACACACCAGCATGATTCTTAATCCCCACAGTCATTCATGCTGCCCATCTGGCAGCACCTTAGTGATCTACAGCAAGCTTGTGGCCTACTAAAAATGCCTACATTGTTTTGTAAAATGTGCAGTTATTTTCTGGAACATGAAGAGGGAAATCGTATCCCTGTTGTTGGTATTGATTCAGTGTTACAGCTCAAGTTTGTTTGAGTTCTTAGTCTTTGTATTTGGATTCTTTGGTTTCAGATTACAAAAATCAACTCCATCTGGTTTAATCCAAGAACTCTATTGGCTCAGGCAACAGTAAAAAGCAATGCTAACTCATTTGGGACCAGACCAGGGCTCAGATCATCCCCTGCACTGTCTCTCTCTCTCCATGTCTCAATCCTCTGCCTCTGGTGGATTTTTCCTCAGGAGGGTTTCCTTACCTGGAGGTAAAGAATGATCGCCAGCAGCTTCAGATTTACCTTCCACCAGCTTAGCAAACACCACCCACTCCCAGCAAGAAAGACCCTGTTTCCTAACACTCCCAGCAGATGTCTTAGGCCATCCTCGGGCCTCACTGATTCTGTGAGCCCGTGCCCACGGCCAGGAGAATGGAGACCCAGAGGGGACAGGGACGCTAGACAGGCAGGAACTCCAGTGTCAGCAGCAGAATCCTAAAACGTCAGAACTGAGAGATAGGCCTGCCCCTCGTTTTTCAGAAAGATGCAAGGGAGGCCTGGAATAACAGAGAAATGCTGCAATCTGTGGCCCCAAATCCCAGGCCTCCTGTTCCCAGTATCAGGTTCACCAGCCTGGGTGGTCTCAAGATTGGATTAGCAGCCATTCCTTCTGGGTAGAGTCTGATGGTCACTTCAGCTCTCAAAGTCCAGCTGTCCAGCCGTCCTCCTAGAAGGCAAGACACCAATGTGCCCGACCAGCCCGAGGGTCTCCACCTGCCTCCCTCCCCAACACAAGGTGCCCTGAGCGCCTCCGCGGGAAAAGTCCCCGTTTCCCCGCTCCCCCCCCCCCCCCGCCCCCCCCCCCCCCCACCATCGCGACAGATGCTCAGAGCTCATCCCTGGTGTCAAACGACACAAAGGAGGAGGGCGGTGGCCAGGCTCCGAGCTCCCGCCGTCCTGGGTGGGTGGCTTCGTCCTGGGTGGGTAGCTTCAGTCCTGCGTGCCGCCGAGCAGCCCGGGGGTCCTGTGCGCGGGCGCGATCGGTGAAGCTGTAGCGGGGCGCTCTGGATGTCTCCAGGCGGAGTAGACCCCGACCCCTCCGCAGTCGGGACCCTCACCCTTTCCTTCATCACTCAGGAAACAGAAAAGGCTTCAGAAGGAGCGGCCATACCCCCGGCCTAAGCGCTGCACAGCAGCCCTGCACCTGGCCTTCCTAGGGGCCCCTCTGCCGGACCCACTGCGCGGCTCCCAGCGGTCGCCCGCCTCCCATTTCATGGGCACGCTCGTTGTGTGTCGAGGGGTGTTAATTCCTACAGAAAAGGGCACGGATCCGAGGGTCAGCAAGCCCGACGAATTTACACCAATATACCGCCGTGTCGCCAGTCTCAGACCAGGGCACAACAGGCCAACCCTGCAGACCACCCCCACCTGCCCAGCCACTGCCCCTTCCCCCTCTGCTTCTGCAGCCCCTCTCCCGCCATACGCTCATTCCTGCCCCCGCAGACCTTCCCTACCTCCTGGAGACCCCCCTCAACCCCTGTAGATTCCCCTGCCCGTGCAGAACCCCCTCTGCCTTCCTCTGCAGCCTCCCTACCCGACCCGGTGGACAGCCCTGCCCCGCTTCCTGTCTCTTCCTCCCAAGGGAGATCCCTGTCCTGGCTCTGACTGGGGTTGAGTTCGCCCAGTTTTGACCTCTGTATAGAGTCCAGCAGCATCATTTTTTGACATTTAACTGGTCGCATCTATTTCACCTAACCTCTCCTTTCTTCTTATAATCTGACACTCAGGGCGGTCTCTCATCTTTCCTGCCAGTCAAGCAGGTTTCCGACACTACAAATGCAGAGTGAGCTGCTGCCATTCCTTCACCTTACCCTGAACTACCATAACCTGTGAACACCCTCCATGTGAATCAATCAGCCTTTGACACATTCTAAAGTCCGCTGAGTCGCAGGAAAGGGAGAGGGGGCCCCAGAGATCATCACTCTTTCCTAGGCCTGATTTTTGGCCCATCTGCTGAGCCTGATTTGGACACATCCCTCTGCCTCCTGCAGCAAGGGAACATTTTCATCGTGGACTTTGAGCTACTGGATGGCATTGATGCCAACAAAACAGACCCCTGCACACTCCAGTTCCTGGCCGCTCCCATCTGCTTGCTGTATAAGAACCTGGCCAACAAGATCGTCCCCATTGCTATCCAGGTAAGCTGCCTCCAGGCACACCTTTCTGAGCAGCTCAGTCCTCCGCGATCCAGGGCTCCTGGGTGGCTCCATTCACACTCCAGCTCGGGAAGCTATGTCTTGAAAGACACTAGGGCTTCCTGCCGGCCCTGAGGTGGGCTGTCCATAGGGCGGAGAGGGCTGTACTCCCCAAGGCACACTTGAGAAGCCCCTGGCCGGTCGAGGCACACTGTGGAGGACCTGCCATGGGATGATATTCTTCACTCTCCACCCAGCGCCCTGACCAAGGGCCCCCAATCAAGGTGCTGCCAGGGGCCAGGCAGGTGAAGCTGTGGGCTGAGCTGGAGACCAAAACCACTGAGGGGCACCATGGGCATTGGGGCCAGGAGCCAGGCCAGTCCTGGTATGCCACCTTTGATAATGATGTGAGTTTTTACATCCACCTGAGATGAGGGAGGAGGAAGAGGGAGACCCTGGATGAAAAGCAGGTGGGCACAAGGCTTTGTCTCCACCTGTTCCTGGCACCAGCCTACTGCCAGGCTGGGAGCTGGTGTGCAGACAGCAGGGACCAAGGCCAGGACTGGACTGGGCATAGGTCCCTGGGGGTAGGAAAGAACTGCACAGGGGATGCCGTGGGAGACTGGCAGATGAGCATTCAGCAAATAATGTCCATGAACTGGACCTTGGGAGCTGTGGACACAGTAGCAGCTGGATAGGTCAGGCACCAGCCACATGCCAAGGCTATCCTACGGGTTAACCTGCACAGTCCACAATCCCTCACCCTCGATTCTAAATCTAAAGAATCTAAAAACTGCTGCATGTTTCAAAACTGTGCAGCAAATTCATTGTTTGTGAACAAACCTTCTTTGAAGCAATAGGTGAGGTTATTTAGAGCCTTTTTCCCATTCAATGTGATAGGCATGTGGATCACTGCAGAAATACTGCTTGGTTTGATTGTAAAATAGTACGTTGCCCTCGACCTGGGGTGGGAGGGGGTATGGCACATAATGAAGTATACCCACTGCTAAAATCCTAAAAATTCTGGATTCTGAAGCACACTTAACCACTGGGGTTTTAGATAACCTATCTTTATTTGTGTAATCATCACCACAACCCTCCCAGGTAGTGGGCTCTATTGATGTTGATCACTTTACCCAGATAAGGAAACTGAGGGACAGGTGCCCACTGCCAGCCACAGAGCTAGGATTCAAGTCAGGTCATCTGATTCTCTAGATTCCAGGCTCCCCACGGTCTCCTAGGGGCATGTGCCCTCAGAGGAGCTTCCCGTCTGTTACTAGAGAGAAGCCCTGTGCCAAAGGAACTGAAGCAGTAGGTAAAGGGACAGGTGACCTAAAAGAAGATGAAATTCCTGCAAGATCCCCGGAGATCCCAGGCACCACCGATGGTGCCTTCAAAAGCTTTTCTCAGAGACCTCTTGGAGCAGCCTGGAGTCAGGCGCCTAGCTTAAATTCCAGCTCAGCCACTTGCTAACAGGATGTGGGACCTTGAGAAAGCCACAGACTGTTCCTGGGTCTCTTTCTTCTTCTGAAAATGGAAACTTTGCAAACTATAAAGACCCAAGCAAATGAAAGTCAGAGGATAGTAAATCCAAGATCTAGTTCTTTGAAAGGTCCAAAAAATAATAATAATAACCTCCTCATGAGGCTGACGGAAAAAAAGAGAGAGAGAGAAAAAAAAACATATTCAAGATTCGGAATAAAAAAGGAGTCATAAAAAGAGTAATTACATTGTCGTGCACCATGGTGGTGCACAACTGTAGTCCCAGCTACGTGGGAGGCTGAGGCAGGAGGCTCACTTGAGGCTGTAGTGTGCTATGATCACACCTGTGAATAGCCACGGCACTCTAGCCTGAGCAACATAGCAAGACCCCGTCTCTTAAAAAAGAGTAATTATGATTATATACTTTTTTAATGAGAGTAATATAGCAACACATTTGAAAAACTAGAGGAAATGGATTAAAAACCTAGGAAAAGATAAATTAGAAGAAATTGTAGAAAATAGGCCAATTTCCATATAGTGATTGGAAACAGACCCACATGGCGAGCAGCTGAGTCTCACCCAGCTACTAGACAGCCAACATTTCCAGGGCTCTTTATCAGCCCCAAATTGATCCTATAAAGCTGGCGTAAGCTTAGTTCTGAAATTGGATACAGGCAGACTTCAAAAGAAGGCTGAAGACCAATCTAAGTATTAAATAAAGATTGAAGAGAAATCTAAGGGTGATATTAACAAAGTGAGTGCAGCAGTGTATTAAATGACTATATGTAATAACCAAGTAGGGCTTATTCCAGATATTTCAATATCAAGAGAGCTACCACCATAATTTATTACACCAGTAAGGATAAAGTTTATGATTATATCAATTCACACTAAAAGTGAATTTAATAACATTTAATAGCCACAACAAATAAAAATTAATAGGAGGAACCTTACTTTATATGATAAAGATAGCTAACATCAAAAAGCTGCAACTCTAATGCCATTTCCATTAAAATAATAAATAAGAATGCTGATATCGCTGTTTTTATTTGACATTATTTTAGAGGTCATACTACATGATAAAACAGGAAAACAATCAATAAGCGTATTGTCAAAGAATAGGGAACATTATCCTTTCTGGTAATGCTATGGTAGACCTAGAAAACATAAAAGATTCTAATTTTTTTAAAAGCTACTAGATTAATAAGTTCATTTGGCAAAGAGTTTAGATAAATATATTTCTCAAAAAAAAATAGCCTTTCTCCATACCAACAATAAAATATAACGTCCATATAAGGAAAAACTATAAAGCTATTATTATTATTATTATTATTATTATTATTATTATTTTGAGATGAAGTCTCGCTCTGTCACCCAGGTTGGAGTGCAGCGGCATGATCTCGGCTCACTGCAACCTCTGCCTCCCGGGTTCAAGCAATGATCCTGCCTCAGCCTCCCAAGTAGCTGGGATTACCATGCCCAGCTAATTTTTTGTATTTTTAGTAGAGATGGTGTTTCACCATGTTGGCCAGGCTGGTCTGGAACTCCTGACCTTGTGATTCGCCTGCCTCAGCCTCCCAAAGTGTTGGGATTACAGGTGTGAGCTACCGCACCTGGCCAACTATGAAGTTATTTTAAAGGATATACAATGAACTCTTAACAGTGATTTGATATTGGGGAGGAAACTGTATATCATCATAATGTCAGTTCTACCAAATTCTATTATAAAAACTTAATGCACTTTCAAGTAAAATTTCAGCCAGAATTTTTTATCTTTCTTGGTGGAGGTGTGGTGGTGGTGAAGAGGAACTAAAAAGGAGAGAAAACAATTTAAAAATTGAAAGATTCATGTGGAAAAAGAAATCTGGCATAGTCAAAAAATTTTGAAAAAAATGAAAACCACATAGAGAGGCAGGGCAACCAAGTCTAAAAAGAAAAAAAGAAAAAAAAAGAAAAGAAAATTTAATAGAAAAAATTAAGTATGGTGGTGCATACCTGTGATCCCAACTGCTCAGGAGGCTGAGGTGGGAAGATGGCTTGAGTCCAGGAGTTCAGGCTGCAGTGAGCCATGAAAGCTCCACTGCACTCCACACTGGGCAAAGAGTGACACCCCGCCTTTAAAAAAAAAAAAAGAAAAGAAAACACAGAGGGAACACTTTCCTTGCTGGATTTGTAAGGTTACTGTTAAGCTGTGCTTGAAAACAGAGAGAACTGGGGGACAGTATAGAGTAAGATCCAGAAATAGACTCCCCTACAGAGGAATTTAATGTATCACAATGGAGGTTTTTCAACTCAGTGAAAAGGGGGTATTATTTTAATGGTGCTATCACACTTTGCATAAGAAGAAAATTAAGTTGGACTACTCTGTCATGCCATTTACAAAAATAAATCTCATCATGTAGAGCTGCTTAGAAGAAAAAGAAAAAAAGAAATTCAGATGAAATAAAAATTAAAATGAAAAAAGTAAATGAATTTAGAAAAACGATGCGGAGACTCAGAAGACTTTTAGAAGGAAAAGGAAACCAAGAAGTTATAAGGGGAAAGCTAAGCATATTTGATTGTGTAATGTTTTAAAACTTGAATGATAAAATAAACCATAAACAAAGCCAAAAAGCAAAATAGAGATTGAGGGGAATAACTGTAACAGACGTGACAGCTAAGAAATGCCTATCTATGACATACAATTAGCTCCTTTATATTGGCAGGAAAATACAAATACTCCAGTGGAAAAATGGTCAGAGAATATGGACAGGCAATTTACAAAAGAAGAAATGTAAATGGGCAACCAGCATATGGAAAAACTCGTAAATTCGCCTGTAGTTAGGGAAATGCAAATGAAAGTTAACAATAAGATATCATTTCTAACCTGTCTGGTTGGAAAAACAAAGGGGTAACTCCCAAACACCAGCAAGGATAGAGCCCCATGCACTGCCCATGAATTGCTGCAGCCTGGCAGTGTTCACGGGATAACTGGTGGGCCTGGGCAGCCCAAGGTCAGAGCTTGGGCCAGCACCGGAGCAGATCCCACAGTACCTGCTGTACCAGGTGCACGTTGGAGTGGGCGGTCAGAGGATCCTGGGGTTGGGGCTGTCGTGGTGAGGACAGTTGTGTTACCGAGCTGGACTGGGGTCTGCTTGCCCAGTGCAGCAAAACAAAACACAGATTGGGATAGAATCTAGAACACAAGGCATTTATTGCGGGGACCAAAAAAGGAGAATTGGGCAACTCCCTCTTAAGACGGGAACTCCCTGATGGCTTGCAGGTAAGCGTTTTTAAAGGCGGTGTAAATTTCAGGAAAGCAGAAGTTAACAGGCAAAATCATTAATCAATACTTGGAGGGCACACATTGGTTTTAGCCTAAAAGGGCAGGATATCTTGAAGTGGGGTGGGCTTCCAGGTCATAGGTAGATTCAAAAATTTGTTGTTTTGCGGTTGGTTAAGGAAGAGAAGTTTTGTTTAAAATTTTGAGTTACCAGAAAGGAATGTTAGCTGTGGCTTGTAGGCAGGACTTCCCCCAGGCCCCCCAGGAAGATACTTAGAACAGAGAGCCGCGCTCAGAGTTCAGTCCTCAGCTCCCTCTTCTCTGAGGTCTCTGTACCAGTGGATCTGTTTGGTGGGGATCCGGGTTTCTGAAAAACAACTCAGAGTCACGAGTTCAGGTGTTCTCTTTAATTTCCAGAGGGAACCAAACACCCCAGGACTCTGGCTTCCTTGGCTGTTGTTTTAGGCTGCTATTATCCTCTTTGCTTGTCAAGTTGCTCATTTACTTCTCAGGGCTAGCTGGGTGCCTGGAATTTCCCTTGAAGGAACTCAGAATTTTCTTTCATTTCTATGCCTTGTTGGGAGGCTAGGGGGCTACGGTGCCCTAAGAGGAGGCCCCTGCTCCATCTCAATTGGAGGGGCACTGGAGGGGACTTTATTGTTTAAGTGTCTGACAGCCAGTAGCACTGAACAGGTGTGCACCAGCAAAGTGAACCTGTCCGAGGAACAGTAGGGCAGGCAGTGTCTACTCAAAGAAAACACCCCCACACCCCGAAGGCTCAGCCTTCGCTAGCAGCCACTCAGCAGAAATGAAAGCACAAATGTGGGTAGCAGCAGGAGCATAGTTTGTGATGGGGAAAAAAAATTGAAAACAGTCTGACGGCAGAAGAGGATTGAGTGAGTGAGCCCTTCCATGTCCTCACCATAAAACATTGCAGCATCTTTGAAAGGAATGCTTTAGTTCCCTCCCAGCTGACTTGGAGGGGTCTCCACAATGAGTTAATGAAGTGGAAAAACAAGACACAAAGGACCAATAAAGAATACATATCTGTCATATACAAATAGCTCCTTCAAACTGCTGAGGCAATGGGCATGGTCTGACTTATGTAAAATGAATGCAAGGATGCAGCAGGCCTACTGTGCCGGCATGGGAACATACGGACGTGGTGTCACCAGGTAGGAACACGGTAATGGCCCGGTGGGGGACAGGTGAGCAAAACAAAGAGACAGATATTGATTATAATCGTATTCAGTTGATGGAAAATTGGACAGATAAATGTGCACACATGCAAAGACCTATGAAAGGAGGCTCCCCAGAATTTAGTGGTTATCACGGGGGGCTGGAAGATGAGATGATGTTTTCTTTCTCAGGCTCTCCTGTCATGACTCGAATTTCTTTTTATAATAAGCACATATTCTTTTCTAATCAGAAACCTAAAGCTACTTCCTTACCCAAAAAACAAATTTAAGAAACACGAATTGCTCAGGGCAAGTTCTGGCATCCCATGGCAGGCCAAGATCCTGGACAGGAGTGGGAGGATGTGAAGGATGGGTTTGGGAAGGCCCAGCTCAGTAGTACAAGAGCTCAAGGGGATGGGCAGGTGAGGCCCGGCTGGGCCAGGAGGTGAAGAGGCGGAAGGCAGAGTGATGGGCTGAAATAGGCAGAGCACCGGGCCCATCCTCATTCAGCTCTTTTTTTACTGGTCAGAACAGTTTATATATGTATATATATAATTTTAGATTCAGGAGGTACATGTGCAGGTGCGTTACATGGTTATATTGCATAATGCTGGGGTTTAGGCTTCTACTGAACCCATCACTCAAATACTGAGAATAGTACCCAATACCTAGTTTTTCAACCCTTTCCTCCCTCCCTCCCTCCCTCTCCTTCTTGGAGTCCCCAGTGTCTTCTGTTCCCACTTTTATGTCCATGTGTAGGCAATGCTTAGCTCCCACTTATAAATAAGAACATACAGTATTCGATTTTCTGTTTCTGGGTTAATTCACTTAGGATTATGGCCTAAGTGCCAATCCTAAACTGCACCCATGTTGCTGCAAAGGACATGATTTCATTCATTTTTATGGCTATGTTGTATTCCATGGAGTACACATACCACATTTTCTTTATCTGGTGCCACTATCGATGCGCACCTAGGTTGATTACATGATTTTGATGTTGTGAACAGTGCTGCAGTAAACATACGTGTGCATGTGTCCTTTTGGTAAAACAATTTCTTTTCCTTTGGGTAGGTACACAGTAATGGGGTTGCTGGGTCGAATGGTAATTCTATTTGCAGTTCTTTGCAAGATCTCCAAACTGCTTTCCACAGGGATGCAAGTAATTTACACTGCCACCTACAGTGTGTAAGCATTCCCTTTTATCTATATCCTGCTAACATCTATCCTTTTTTTACATTTTAATAATAGCCATTCTGACTGGTATCTCTTTGTGGTTTTAATTTGCATTTCTCTGATGATTAGTGATGTTGAGCATTTTTTCATGTGTGTGTTGGCCACTTGTATGTCTTCTTTTGAGAAATGTCTGTTCCTGTCCTTTGCCCACTTTTTAATGGTGGTGTTTTTTCTTAAGCTCCCTTATAGATTCTGGGTATTAGTCATTTGTAGATGCATAGTTTGCAAATATTTTCTCCCATTCTGTAGGTTGTCTGTTTACTCTGTTGATAGTTTGTTTTTCTGTGCAGAAGCTCTTTAATTTGATTAAGTCTCATTTGTCAATTTGTGTTTTTGTTGCATATGCCTTTGAGGTCTAATCATAAATTCTTTGCCTAGGAAATGTCCATAAGATTTTTTCCTAGGTTTTCTTCTAGAATTTTTAAAGTTCGAAGTCTTACATTTAAGTCTGTAATCCATCAAGAGGTAAATTTTGTATATGGTGGGAGGAAGGGGCCCAGTGTCATTCTTCTGCATATAGGTAGCCAGTTTTTCCAACACCATTTATTGAATAGGATGTCCTTTCCTTATTGTTTATTTTTGTTGATTTTGTCAAAAATCAGTTGGTTGCAGGTACATGGCTTTATTTCTGGGTTCTCTGTTCTGTTCCATTGATCTGTGTGCCTATTTTTGGCACACAGTATACCATGCTGTTTTGGTTATTATAGTCTTATAGTATAGTTTGAAGTCAGGTAATGTGATGCCTCTAGCTTTGTTTTTTTTGTCTAGGATTGCTTTGGCTATTCAGGCTATTTTTTGGTTCTGTGTGAATTTTAGGATTTTTTTTCTAATTCTGTGAAAAATGATGTTGATAATTTGATAGGAATTGCATTCTATCTGTAGATTGCTTTGGGCAGTATGGCCATTTTAATGATATTGGTTCCTCCAACCCATTAGCATGGGATGTTTTTCCATTTTTTTGTGTCATCTATGATTTCTTTCATCAGTGTTTTATAGTTCTCTTTGTAGAACTTTTTCACCTTCTTGGTTGGATGTACTCTTTGGTATTTTATTTTGTGTGTAGGAGACTATTGTAACTGAGATCACATTCCTGATATGGTTCTCAGCCTGAACATCTTTGGTGCATAGAAATGCTACTGATTTTTAGGCCAGGCACGGTGGCTCATGCCTGTAATCCCAGTACTTTGGGATGCCGAGGTGGGCAGATCACCTGAGGTCACGAGTTCGAGACCAGCCTGGCCAACACGGTGAAACCCCATCTCTACTGAAAATACAAAAATTAGCCAGGTGTGGTAGCACATGCCCGTAATCCCAGCTACCCAGGAGGCTGAGGCAGGAGAATTGCTTGAACCTGGGAGGTGGAGGTTGCAGAGAGCTGAGATCGCACCACTGCACTCCAGCCTGGGTGATAGAATGAGACTCTGTCTCAAATAAAAAGAAACGCTACTGATTTTTGTACATTGATTTTGTATCTTAAGTGTAGAAAGTCAAAAGGTTTTTTAAAGGTATTTTTTGTTAAAGAATAAATCATAAATGTAAGAAATAATAGTTTTTTCCAAAGACTAACTTTTTTAAAGCCTTTTTGCTTTGTGCTAATAACTTTTTATTAAGCCCTATCATATATAGCTGTGAGATATAAGGGAATGAGTACATTCTATGTCTTTGTACTTTAACCAAGATATTTGCGCTGGACGTGCTCACAGGCATGTCCCAGTTTGCAGCCTATGCCCCTTCCTTATTTGGGAATGTCACTACTTTTCTAAGTCCTTTCATAAGCAACTTCCTCTTTTCCTTTGTCTTTCCATTGCTTTTTACCTGTTTAGAAAAGTTTTAAGTTATTAGCCAGTCGGGTTTCAGTTTAGATTGTGAGGTCTGGCTCCAGCCAGTGGAGACAGGACACAGTAGCAGGGACAAGCTGCATAAGGAATAAAAATTGCTTCTCTCCATTATTCAGGTGTACTCTCACCGTTGTTCCATCTGCGAGGAGCACCCTTTCTGCAGAAAGTAAAATTGCCTTGCTAAAAAAAACTTTTTGTCTAAATGCTGATTTTTCCTTGTAGTACCAAGGAACAAGCATTGTGTTTCTCATAAGCATTTTACTTATAACACTGAGACTTTACTGAAGTTGTTTATCAAATCTAGGAGTCTTTTGGAGGAATCTTCAGGGTTTTCTAGGTGTAGAATCACATCATGGATGAACAAAGATAATTTGACTTTTGTTTGTTTGTTTGTTTGGATGCCTTTTATTTCTTTCTCTTGCCTAATCGCTCTGAATAGGACTTCCAGTACTCTATTAATAGGAGGGGTGAGAGTGGACATTCTTGCATTGTTCCAGTTTTTAGGGGGAATGCTTTCAATTTTTGCCTGTTAAATATCATGTTGCTGGCTCAGCTCTTTACCTACTGTGTGACTTGGGAGAGCTGCTTAACTAGCTGGAGCCTCAATTTCCCCCCATGTAAAATGGGTACAGCAAGGAATATCTGCCTTACAGGGTCAAAGTGAGGATTAAGTGAGATAGTATGGGTAAAGCCCCTAGCACACAACAGGGGGCTCCTTAGCCCCAGAGGATGTCAGGAACATATCAGTGTCCCAGAGCCATCAGGAACATGTCAGAGCATGTGGGAACATGTCAGAGAGTGTCTCAGAGCATGCCAGGCAGCCCAGCACTCTAGGGCACAGATCAGGTATCAGTGGCCCAGGCAGCTCATGTAAATGGGTGTGGCAGTGGGGACCCTGACAGCTGGGACTGTAGAAAGGGGACAAGAGTGTAGTTCTGTGAGAACATGGGTGCAGAGTTCTGAGACCTTCTAATTTTTCAGGAAAACTAGGTCATTCAAATTTTTATGTGAAACTGTCTGATATTTAAAAGCAGTCAACTAATCTCATGTATAAACAGACAGGCACGCCTAGTGTGCAAGTCACACTCTGCTGTCCCTCCTCCCTCCCCCTTCCTTGGTCCTCAGGGAGTTCTGGGGCTGCTGGGGTCTCTCTGACCAGGGTAGAGTCACTGACCACCAGGGCTCTGGAGCATTTGGGATTTGGCTCATCTAAACCAAGACCTGCTGCAAGTGCAAAGTTCACACCTGATTTTTAAGACTTAGAATAAGGAGGTGGGGAATGTGAAATATCTCATTTAATAGTTTTAGATTGGTTTCATGTTGAAGTGATAATATTCTGGATATATTGGGTAAAATAAAATTGTATTAACCTGCATTTCACCTCTTTCCTTTTACTTTTATTAATATGGCTTCCTGAATACATACAATTCCATGTGTGGGTAGCATTATATGTCTATTGGACAGCACTGTTTTCCAAGGAGAGACGCCCAAGGACCCCACTTTCCACAATACTTATAGCAAGTGACACAGCTGTGTGCTCTGGGACAGTTCTCCCTCCCCAGCCATGGCCACTGTGCTTTCCCAGCACCTAAAGTCTGGCCACGCCCCTTCCTGGTCACTCTTGGCTGCAGCCCTGCCACCCCCCTCATTCTTTCTGTCAATCCCTCCAATACCTCATGTCTTCATCTGAAAATGGGCAATGCCAGCACCTGCTTCAGGCTCCTGTGAGAGCTCACTGTCAGGTTCTGAGGCTGTGCTGGGCTCTCAGTAAGGTGGCGATGCCTGGGGCTGCTGGCGTGGAGGGACCTGGGGCTGGGTGCCGGGGTGGGGGCAGGAAGGTGAAGCTGTGTGTGCAGAGGCATCAGCAAACCAGGTCACCACAGAGCTTGGGGATTTTATTTTCTGGCATTAAGAGGTGATTGAGGAGGCAGTTAACGTGACATGATTTGCGTTTTGGAAAAGAAAAAAACTCACCTTGTCCCAGTATGGAGTGGAAACTGGAAAGGGAAGACAGGCCCAGCCTCTGCTACAGGAGGCGCCTGGGCACAGGTGTGGGCTCCAGGCAGAGCTCAAGCTGCAGACCCTGATCTGGGAGGCTCAGCACCAGGAAGGCCCAAGCCTTTGGACAGGACAAGCTGATTTAGGGCAAGAAAAGAAGACAGGAGCACCAGGGCAGACCCTGGGGAGCACCAGCATTTCAGGGAAGAGGAGAGGGAGGAAAGTATGGGAGATCAATGAGAGGCAGTAGAAGAGGGAGCAGGGCAAGGAGGGAAAGGGGGCAGGGATCCCCTCCGCTGCTGGGCCCTCTGCCTGCCCGCTCCTTCCATGCTGCCAGCTCCTGAGGCTATTCCCACAGTAACTGCGAGCCTAGGGATCACTGTCCCCACATGACAGATGCTGAAGCCGGAGCTTAGAAAGCCCAGTGTGTCATCCAGAGTCATGCAGGTTGTAAGTAATATGGCTGGGACAGGAAACTTCACCCCAGGGCCCTTTACCCCCTCCAGGCTCTTCTGATTCCAAAGTCACTGTTAAAGAAATTCAGATACTTCTGGAACTTCCCAAGAGGCGAAGTTCTCCAACAACTATAATCTGAAGTGAAATAACAGCCGTGTGTTTCCTTTGCCCCGATGTATCAGCTCAGCCAAATCCCGGGAGATGAGAACCCTATTTTCCTCCCTTCGGATGCAAAATACGACTGGCTTTTGGCCAAAATCTGGGTGCGTTCCAGTGACTTCCATGTCCACCAGACCATCACCCACCTTCTGCGAACACATCTGGTGTCTGAGGTTTTTGGCATTGCGATGTACCGCCAGCTGCCTGCCGTGCACCCCATTTTCAAGGTACAGCCAGCTACTGCCCCACCTGCTATGGGAGGGCATCTGAGATGTGGAGTGGGAGGGATCGCTGACATCCCACAGGGGGACCTGTGGCTGGGAGTGGGTGGCAGAAAGGGACCCCTGGAGAGATGTTCTCAGAGTCAGTAATGTCCCCAAAGGAAGAAAACAGCTGGGAGCCTGCTGTTCCCCAGGACAACGAGGCCAGGGTGTGGGCCTGACACAGGCGCCTCGCTGGCCAGCCAGTAGAGTTGGAAAAGGCAAATGAGTTCACAGTGATCCTCGGCTGGTGCTGATGGCCGCCCCTGCCATCACTCTCCTTCCCTGTTCCCGAATCTTACAAGCACTGGCTGTTGGGGTGACTGCAGGCTAAAAGTACTCCTGTGTGCCTCAGTTTCCTCACCAGTAAAACAGGTCAAATAGTACAGCTGCCTTACAGAATGATGGTCAGGATTAAAACAGTGAACTCAGGGAGCAAAGAGGTAAGCATTGTACAAGTGCTGGCCAGGACCATCTGAATCATTATCATGCTTAGTAAGCATCAGAGGAGTGCAGGCTTCCAGCACTTAGCCAAAAGATCAGCACCCAGCCTTCACTTCCTCCCTGCGCCCAGCATCATCCTGTAAGGCAGGCCTGGGTGGGGGAGCTGCAGGTCCCTAGGGCACCAGGTCACCTGGTTGGGCCCCCTCTGAGGCCTCCTCCTCTCCCCTCCCCAGCTGCTGGTGGCACACGTGAGATACACCATCGCTATCAACACCAAGGCCCGTGAGCAGCTCATCTGTGAGTGTGGCCTCTTTGACAAGGTGGGTGCCCTCCTACCCTACTTGTTGCCTGGAAGAGCCAAGCCTGGCCACCTTCACTCCCTATTTGATATCTAGACGCCCTTTCAGGAGGCCTGGAAGGGTAAAAGCTGGAGTTTGCTCAGAGCACTGGGTCCAGCATCCTCCTGATGTCTCCAGCCCCTGCCACTCAGCCAGGAGCACTCCTCCAGGTGCACCACCAGCTCTTCCTTCTCGCTGATGGCTCCCGGTCCCCTCCTCCCACTCCTCCCCTCTCCCAGCCTCTGGGACCTGGGTGTAGAACCCCCTCTGGAACACACTCCTTATGGCCCCCTGACCTCCTACACACCAGGAACCTGTGTCTGCCTCTTAATCTGCCACACCCCTGCCACCCTGACTCGGACCTCCCCAGCACTCTGCTTCCCCGGTCGCAACCCTCCCAACCCACTGTCTCCTGCATCAGGGCTTCCAGGCCCTGCCCAACCCTCGCATCCCTCAGACAGCACCCCACCTCGTTTTGAGCCCCCTGTAGCCTTACCAAGCTTGGACTCTCACATGGGCCCTTGCCCCAACCTTCCTCCTTTCCCCAGCCCATTAGTGACCAGGCCAGATGACCACTGAAGTTGAAACACTGTTTGGGTTGCAAATGACAAAATCCAACTCAAACCAGCTGCAGCTGGACAAGACATGCCTTATCTCAAATACCTGGACACAATAGAGGGGCCGGGGCCTCAGCCAGAAATGGATCCAGGGACTCAAGCAATGCCCCAGGGTATAGGCACACTGGCTCCCCCTTTCTCTCTCTTTCACCTGTGTTGGCATCACACTCTCCTGCTGCAGACAGGCCCCCATGGGAGAGGGCGCAGGACCTCATCATAGTAGCTCTACCTCAGGTTCCCATGTGGCCATTATCTCCCGGCCGCATCCAAACAGAAAGTGCTGGAGGGCAGCTCTGGTTGGTTCTGCTTGGGCTGAATGCCCACCATGGACCAGTCTCTGGCACCCCAGCACCCAAGTCCGTCTTCAAACCTTCTGTGGCACCAACCGCCCAGCCCCCTGGGTGTATTTGCATGTGTGTGTGCAGGTGTACACATGTATGCCAGTCAGCTTGTGAGTGTGTCTGCAGCGGTCAGCAGCCGGGATCAGGACCAGGATCCCTCCTTGTGGGTCTCTCCAGCCCTCACCTGAGCACACAACAGGCCCTCAACAGAGTTGCATGGGGCCTGGAAACTGAGGGTCACTGAGAGCAAATGACTGAGGGTCCTGTGCTCAGCACTAGAGCAGACTTCACAGCCCAGGCCCGCTGGTGCTGGGGTCCCCCACACACCTGCCCACGCCTGCTGCCCTCCTGTGGCTGGGAGCGCACCCTTCCCTCCTGCAGTCTGCAGCCCCACGGTTCAGTCCCTTGCATTGGATTGGGCGGGAGGCTCCTCCCTGTCACCTCTCCACCCGCTGCCCTTGTCATTCTCTGCATGAAACATCCCTCCCCCATCTCACAGAAGAGTTTGCCCCTCTGCCTGCCTGGCCTCCTCGTCTCCCTGGCACATTTCCTCAGGGATGGGTCTGGACAGCTGTGGGAGGAGCCACCCGCTCAGGGCACTCTACCTCCCACTCCAGGCCAACGCCACAGGGGGCGGTGGGCACGTGCAGATGGTGCAGAGGGCCATGAAGGACCTGACCTACGCCTCCCTGTGCTTTCCCGAGGCCATCAAGGCCCGGGGCATGGAGAGTAAAGAGGACATCCCCTACTACTTCTACCGAGACGACGGGCTCCTGGTGTGGGAAGCCATTAGGATGTGAGCGCCTGCTGGGCGGTGGTCTTGGGGGAGGAGCCGGGCCCCCTGCCTGACTGCCTGGGGCGGGCCTGGCCCTGGGCTGCTGGCGCTGAATGGGGAAGGGGTGGAGGGTGCCCAGCGTCCGTGAGGGGGTTGCCGCCGGGCACCGCTCCGCAGACCTGGCTGGATCGCTCACCCCGGCTGCGCCCCCTGAGCCAGGTTCACGGCCGAGGTGGTGGGCATCTACTACGAGAGCGACCAGGTGGTGGAGGAGGACCCGGAGCTGCAGGACTTCGTGAACGACGTCTACTTGTACGGCATGCGGGGCCGCAAGTCCTCAGGTAGGGCCTCAGGGACGTCTCCGGACCCGGCTCTCCCGCAGTCGGCAGCGCGGGCGCAGCCGCCGCCCCTCCAGGGTGTCCTGCCCAGCGGGCCCTCCGGCGTCGGGGCAGGGAGACCGTGCACGGGGTGGGCGCCGGGCCCCGGGGTCCCCAGGGACTGGGCCTCAACCCGCCGGTGGTTCCGCCCTAGGCTTCCCCAAGTCGGTCAAGAGCCGGGAGCAGCTGTCGGAGTACCTGACCGTGGTGATCTTCACTGCCTCCGCCCAGCACGCCGCGGTCAACTTCGGCCAGGTAGGCGGGGCCCGCCCGCTGGGCAGAGCTCATTCCCCAGGGCCGCTGCCTCCTCCCCCGCCCCAGCTTTGCACGGGTACCGCACCCTCGAGCAGCCTCGGGGTCTGGCATGGGACTTGCAGGATGGATTCTGCCCGCGCAGCCGAGGGCGCTGGCCGCGGGGGAAGAGGATGGATGGGCTGAAGGGCCCGCTGGAGTTGGGGGGCACGAGGAGGAGGGGGCCCAGGGGGCAGCTGGGCAGCAGGGTTTCGGGGGTGCCCACGCTCGCTGGCGGTCGTCTCCTCAGTACGACTGGTGCTCCTGGATCCCCAATGCTCCCCCAACCATGCGAGCCCCGCCGCCAACTGCCAAGGGCGTGGTGACCATTGAGCAGATCGTGGACACGCTGCCGGACCGCGGTCGCTCCTGTTGGCATCTGGGTGCAGTGTGGGCGCTGAGCCAGTTCCAGGAAAACGAGGTGAGGCTGGGCAGGGTGGGGCACAGACCCAGGTCACCCCAGGTTAACCGGTTCCTCAGCCTCAGTGCTTTGTGACTTGGGCCTCAGGGCTCACTTGGAGCCAGAAATCCTGACTTCCAAGGCTGGAAGGGCCCAGAGGGCTGCAGCTGCCACCAGGTCTCCCGGCCTGAGCGTGGACAGAGCTCAGGGTGGGCACGGCAGGAGAGCACACAGCCCAGGCTCTGCTCACTGTCACCAGAGGGTCGTGTGTGACACCCCCTCCCCCCAGCTATTGACAAAGCTCTTGCACATGTGTTTTTCCCTGGTACTCCAGAAGGAATGACCAAGAGTTTCCTGGGTTCCTTCAGGACATGTGCATCTCATTTAATCTAACAACCGAATCTGGTGTGTCTTGGTGGATGCACTCGCTTTGGGGTAGCTCAGTACTGCACAGAATGGCCGCTCGGGTCCAACCTGCTCCAGACTGCTGGGCCTCTGACTTGTTCCCGGCTAATGTGTTGGTCCCTCACTGGACATCCTTGTTTTTGTGCCTTTGCACACGTGTTCAGTATGACCGGACACATTCCTAGCAGACAAATTCCTTGGTCAAAGAATATTGAGACTGAATTGCCCTCCACAGACTAAATCCAAATCCCATTATCAGTAGCCTATGTTTCTTGGACCTTTCCAGCTCAGAAGCTTTGTGATCTTAATCCAATACAGTAGTTTTTTAAAATGATGTCTAGCTCTACCCTGCAGACATCTGTGTGAGCATGCAAATAAGCACAGCACCCCAACAGGGCAGCCACCCCTTCAGGCTCCCTGGCCTGCCTTCTGCCTTCCTGGGCTGGAGAGGCCAGCACTGGCCCCAGCGCCCCTGATGGGAGGTGGGAGTGCTGCGTAGGGGTGGCCCGAGAGAGCAGGATACCATGGCTGCAACCACCAGCACCCTCCAGCTTCATCTGCATCATCTTGTAACCACCTGGCAGCAGGCAGTTATTTTCCCACTTATCCATGAAGCCCAGCTCTGGAGCCTTCCTTAGGGAAGCAGATAGGAGGCGACCACACTTGCCTTCCCAAGGCCCTCTTGTCAGGCAGCAGAGGGTGAATATGGGCAGGCGAATAGATGCTCCCTCCTTATCTCCCGAAGGGTGGCTGGCCCCTTGGGATGAGACAGGCCTGTCAGTTTACACGGGTAGCAGATTGACCTATGTGTGTAACCATTTCTGGGCCCTCAGCTGTTCCTGGGCATGTACCCAGAAGAGCATTTTATCGAGAAGCCTGTGAAGGAGGCTATAGCCCGATTCCGCAAGAACCTCGAGGCCATTGTCAGCGTGATTGCTGAGCGCAACAAGAAGAAGCAGCTGCCATATTACTACTTGTCTCCAGATCGGATTCCAAACAGTGTGGCCATCTGAGCACACTGCCAGTCTCACTATGGGAAGGCCAGCTGCCCCAGCCAGCCGGACTCCAGCCTGCCTGGCAGGCTGTCTGGCCAGGCCTCTTGGCAGTCACGTCTCTTCTTCCGAGGCTAGTACCTTTCTGTTTATTCTTTGATCTTCAGGGAACCCCATAGATTGAGCAAAGTGTAAACACCATAGGAACCCATTCTACGCAGAGCAGGACTGCACAGTGTCCTGTCCACACCCAGCTCAGCATTTCCACACCAAGCAGCAATAACACATCACAACCACTGATAGATGTCTGTTCTTGTTGGAGACATTGGATGATTATTTTCTGTTCTATTTGTGCTTAGTCCAATTCCTTGCACATAGTGGGTACCCAATTCAATTATTATTGAATGAATTAAGAATTGGTTGCCATAAAAATAAAGCGGTTCATTTAAAACAGGTCTTGTTCCACGTGCTATGTTCCAGTCACCCCAAACAGCTCATTGCCATCTCCTACACCAAGAGAAAAAAAAAAGCCATAGTCACCGTGATTTTATCAAGGCAAAAGCCTCCCCACCCAAGTCTGGATAGAAGGTGCTTTCTCCCCCAAGCAGTATCTGCTCTCTTTGGAACACATCCCAGATGCCAGCACCTCTGGGAAGGCATCCTTGGTTCCTGTCTCTTCCCCGGATTTGTCAGAACCTCTGTTGTTGCCCTCTCTGTGGTCTCTCCCTTGGGATAGGAGCCCCTGGGAGGACAGAAAACCCACTTTATTTATGTCTATGCCCCAGGGCTGGCATAAGGCACCAGCACTCAGCTGTTCCCTTCTTTTCCTCCTGGCATGGCACCTCGCTAATGGATATTAGGGATTGTCTTGGGAGCTGGGGGTTTATTTTTTCCTGAGGCAGGGTTCTTAACATGACATAAAAAATAAAAATGGGCAGGGCACGGTGGCTCACGCCTGTAATCCCAGCACTTTGGGAGGCCAAGGTGGGTGGATCATTTGAGGTCAGAATTCGAGACCAGCCTGGCCAACATGGTGAAACCCCATCTCTACTGAAAATACAAAAATTAGCCGGGCATAGTAGCAGATACCTGTAATCCCAGCTACTCGGGAGGCTGAGGCAGGAAAATTGCTTGAACCTGGGAGACAGAGGTTGCAGTGAGTGGATGTCGCATCACTGCACTCCAGCCTGGGCAATAGAGTGAGACTCTGTCTCAAATAATAAATAAAGTAAATAAATAAAAATGCATTCTCTTTCCCCAGGCCCAAATAGCAGAGCCAGCTCTGAGCCTGGGCATGGTGACCCATTCTCCCCCTGTGCTCACATGCCCAATTCCCAGCCCTCCAGCCCCTGGCTTCAGAATCATGTCGTCAGGGTCTCCCATGTCTCTGGAAGGTGCTTCCAGTGTGGCAGGCCAGCAGCTCAGTGTCTGGGTAAAGGCTTCTACAGGGCCAGCATGGCATGAGGGGAGGTATGCCTGCATTCCTGAAGCCACAAGGCCTTCTGAGGAGACCTGACTATTGGAGTGGGTACTAGAGACTGAGGTCCAGCCCCTTAATGCCACAGCCTCCCTGCCATCCCTTGGAGAATTGCCCACCACACTTATGAATGATCTTCGGGACAGGTGACATAAACGTATAGCCATGGTTGAGGCATTCAGCTCCATGCCACTGTGAGAATGAACATACCAGCTTTTAGAACAAGGCTGTGTGGTCAAGGAGAGAGGAGAAATGAATAGGAGTAGGCAGGGGTGGTGAAGCAGGTCTGACATGAGCAAAAGAGAGACAGGAGGATTGGGTTGGAAAGGCTTCAGACGGCAGAGCACCTCTGAAAGTCTCATGCCAGCTAATGAAGAGTCCTCAAAGTCACCATTACAGAAATCTTACATCTGGCAGAAATGACAGTTATGGTTTGGCATGAACCCCACAGTGGATCCAAACGTGTGGCAGGTGAGATCCTCAGTCATTATGTTCTCTGCAGCTGGTCCTTCTGGTTCCCTGGGGCAGGGTATCTGAGTAGCACAGCCCCACTGCTACCACAGGAGAGCGAGAATCCCACATTCTGTGCATAGACTGTCTAAACCTCTGGATGACCCCTAAGATACGTGTACATAAGGCAAACTACAAACAGCCCAATTTAGGATAAAACAGCCTGTCTTACTTTGTTTGTGCTGCTATAATAAAACACCTCAGACTGGGTCATTTATACAGAACAGAAATTGATTCCTCACAGTTCTGGAGGGTGGAAGTCTAAGATGAGGCACTAGCAGTTTCGGTGTCTGGTAAGGGAGGGATCAGTGTCTGCTCCCATGAGGGTGCCCTCCATGCTGTGTCCTCACCCAGCAGAAGGGCAAAAAAGGGCGAACATTCTCTAAAGCCTCTTTTGTAAGGACATCAATCCATTCATGAGGGCAGAACCCTCATAAATTGATCATTTCCCAAAAGGCCCCTCCTCCTAAGGCCATCACCTTGGGGTTTAAGTTCCAGCACATGATTTTTGGAAGGATACATGCATTCACATCATAACACAACCAAAGTGATATTTGAACTTTCAAATAGTTTGCAGTTTGAGATCAACTAAGTTAACTGCTTGCTTGAATAAAAAAATCACGGGCGGGCACGATGGCTCACGACTGTAATCCCAGCACTTTGGGAGGCCAAGGTAGGCAGATCACTTGAGGTCAGGAGTTCGAGACCAGTCTGACCAACATGGTGAAACCCCATCTCTACTAAAAATACAAAAATTAGCCACGAGGCCAGGCGTGGTGGCTCAAGCCTGTAATCCCAGCACTTTGGGAGGCTGAGGCGGGTGGATCACAAGGTCAAGAGACTGAGACCATCCTGGCCAACATGGTGAAACCCTGTCTCTACTAAAAATGCAAAAATTAGCTGGTGACTACTTGGGAAGCTGAGGCAGGAGAATTGCTTGAACCTGGGAGGCGGAGGTTGCAGTGAGCCAAGATTGTGCCACTGCACTCCAGCCTGAGCAACACAGAGAGACTCTGTCTAAAAAAAAAAAAAAGCCAGGCATGGTGGTGCATGCCTGTAGTCCCAGCTACTCAGGAAGCTGAGGCCAAAAAATCACTTGAACCTGTGAGGCGGAGGTGGCAGTGAGCCGAGATCACACCACTGCACCCCAGCCTGGGCAACAGAGTGAAACTCAATCTCAAAAAAGGAAAAAAAGAAAAAGAAAAGAAAAAGAAAAAGAGAAACATCAACACTCTTTGGAAGAATATAATAATATAAGAATCTCTACAAAATAACATTCATAATAGCCAGAACATAATCCAAAATTACTCACCATAGAAAGAATTAGGAAAATGTTACCTATTCTCAAAGGAAAAGATAATCAACAGAGACCAATCCCAAGATGATGTTGGAATTAGCAGACAATTATTTTAGTTTTCCTATTTGTGCTCAGTGAGTTAAAGGAAATATGCTCCAATTTATGAAAGGGTTGGAAATATCAACAATAAATTATGCGTCATAAGAAGGAAAAGAAGATGAAAATCCTAGAACTAAAAAATATCAGAGGAAAAAAATAAGTGGACTGAAAAAATAACTGAATAACAGAGCAGAGATGATGGGGTAAAGAGAAAGTGAACTTGAAGATACAGCAATAGAAATGATCCAGTCAGAAGTACAGAGATAATTTTTTTAAATAAACAGAGCCACAGAGATCTATGAAGCAATATCAAAACAACTGGCATACATATAATTGAAGTCTTCGGAGAGGGAAGATGAAAGAGAATGAGGCAGAACAAATATCTGAGGAGACCAAGGCCAAAATTTCCCTGAATTTAGTGAAAGATGTCAATTTAAAGCTTCAAGAAGCTCAGCCAAACCCAACTAAAATAAATACAAAGAAAACCATACCTACATAATTCAGAGTTAAACTGCTCAAAACCAGAATTAAAGAGAAAAATCTCAAAGGCAGCAAAACATAACACATAGAGTATAACAAAAATGTGAATTACAGCTAACTTTTATTTATTTATTTATTTTTTAGACAGAGTTTTGCTCTTGTTGCCCAGGCTGGAGTGCAATGGTGGATCTCGGCTCATTGCAACCTCTGCCTCCTGGGTTCAAGCGATTCTCCTGCCTCAGCCTCCCAAATAGCTGGGATTACAGGCATGCGCCACCATACCCGGCTAATTTTTTGTAGTTAGTAGAGGAAGGGTTTCACCATGTTGGTCAGGCTGGTCTTGAACTTCTGACCTCAGGTGATCCACCTGCCTTGGCATCCCAGAGTGCTGGGATTACAGACATGCACCACCGCACCCAGCCCTACAGCTAACTTTTAATCAGAAACTGTGTGGGGCCAAAATATAGTAGAACAGTATTTTTAAAGCATTAAAAGAAAAAAAATTTACCAACACAGAATTCTGTAACCAGCAAAAATATCCTTCAAGTATGAAAACAAAAATTTCAGGTAACATAGAACTAAGAGAATCTGTCACCAACAGATCTGCACCACAAAAACATGCTATAGGAAATTCTTCAGGCTGAAGGGAAATGCTAGATGGAAACTCAGATCCTCAGGAAGGAATGAATAAAACCAGAAGTGGTAGATATTTGGAAAATGCAAAAGACTTTTCCCCTTCTTAATTTCTTTAAAATATATATAACTATTTAAAGCAAGTATTATAATATTGTCATGTGGTATTTATAATGCATGTAAATATAATACACATGAAGATGGCATAAAAGACAATGGGTAGTAAACGGACTTACTCTGTTACATGGTTTCTACATTTTATATCAAGTGGTACAGTATTAATTCTAGGTAGTTTGTAAAAATTTAGAGAGTTAGATTATAATCCCTAGAGCAACCACTAAAAATAATTTAAAGCAATATAGATAAAAAGCAATCAAGGACTTAAAATGGAATTCTAAAAATTCATAAATAATGAAGATGGGAGAAAGGAACAGAGAAATAAAAACAGAGGTAAAAACAAAAATCAAATAATAAAATCGTAGACATAACTCTAGCCTTATCAATAATGATATCAAATGTTTTAAAATTTTTAATTTAGTTTTTGTAGAAACAGGGTCTCCCTATGTTGCCTAAGCTGGTTTCCAACTCCTAGGCTCAAGTGATCCTCCCACCTCAGTCACCCAAAGTGCTAGGACTACAGGCATAAGCCATCACACCTGGCCCATCAAATGTTAATGGACTAAAAACTCAAAACTAAAAGAGATTATCATAATGCATTTAAAAAATTAATGCCCAACAATATGCTATATGTAAGATATACACTATAAATGCATAATAGAAGCAGAATTTTTTTCTGTCAGATATTTAAGGTTTTTCAGGCCACATACAATTTGTTGTCATATTCTTTTTTTTTTTTTTTTTTTTTTTTTACTTTAAGTTCTGGGATACATGTGCAGAAGGTGCAGCTTTGTTACACAGGTATACATGTGCCATGGTGGTTTGCTGCACCTATCAACCCCTCATCTAGGGTTTTAAGCCCCACATGGATTAGGCATTTGTCCTAATGCTCTTCCCCCACTTGCCCCCCAAACCCCGACAGGCCCCAGTGTGTGATGTTCCCCTTCCTGTGTCCATGTGTTCTCATTGTTCAACTTCCACTCATAAGTGAGAACATGCAGTGTTTGGTTTTCTTTTCCTGTGTTAGTTCGCTGAGAATGATGGCTTCCAGCTTCATCTGTGTCCCTGAAAAGGACATGAACTCATTCTTTTTTATGGCTGCATAGTGTTCCATGGTGTGTATGTGCCACATTTTCTTTATCCAGTCTATCATTAATGGGCATTTGGGTTGGTTCCAAGTCTTTGCTATTGTAATTAGTGCTGCAATAAACATATGAGTGCATGTCTTCATAGTAGAATAATTTAAAATCCTTTGGGGATATACCCAGTAATGGGATTGTTGGGTCAAATGGTATTCCTAGTTCTAAATCCTGGAGGAATCACCACACCATCTTCCACAATGGCTGAACTAACTTACACTCCCACCAACAGGGTAAAAGTGTTCCTATTTCTCTACAGCCTCGCCGGCATCTGTTGTTGCCTTTTTAATGATCGCCATTTTTAAAACAACCTACCTCAAGAGCCTTACAAAAACAGGCCATGGACTACATTTGGTCAGTGGGCTGGCATTTTCTGGCCCTTGATATAAAGAAACAGATAAGACTTGCAAATGGCAAATAAGTACATGGAAAGATGCTCAACATCATTAGTCGTTAAAAAAATGCAAATTAAAATCACAATGAAATACAACTACAAATCTAGACTACTACTACAACTACTAATCTATATCCAGAATGTCAAAAAAGGTCATGATTGACAACACCAAATGTATGGCAAGGATATGGAGTAACTGAACCTTCACACAGTGTTGGTGGGAATGTAAAATGGTGCTCCTGCTTTGGAAAAACATCTCACAGTTTATTATAAAGCTAAACATATCCCTACCCTCTCTGAAACAGCATTCCATTCCCAGGTAATTAAGAGAAATAAAAACATATGTCCACAAAAATATTCTTACCACTTCATAATAGCCAAAAAAACTGGAAATAGTTGAAGTATCTAGTAATAAGAAAACGGATGAAGAAAGGTACAGTCATGCGATGGAGTATTATTCAACAATAAAAAGGAACAAGATAACTGATACAATAGCATGGATGAATTTCAAAAACATGCTGACTGAAAAAAATCATTACACAAAAGAGTGTATATACTGTATGACTTACAATTACGTTTGGGAGCAGGCTAAAACCAATCTCTGGTGGGAAAGAAAGAAGAACAGGGTTTGATTTTGGTGGGAGTGGGGATGGGGACAGGGGTGGACTAGAAAGCAGCATTAAGAAGTTTTCAGGGGCCAGATACAGAGGCTCATGCCTGTAATCCCAGCACTTTGGGAGGCTGAGGCAGGCAGATCACCTGAGGTCAGGAGTTTGAGACCAGCCTGGTCAAAACGGTGAAACCCCATCTCTACTAAAAATACAAAAAATTAGCCGGGAGTGGTTGTAGGTGCCTGTAATCCCAGCTACTCGAGAGGCAGAGGCAGGAGAATCACTTGAACCCAGGCGGAGGCTGCAGTGGGCCGAGATCGTGCCATCGCACTCCAGCCTGGTGGACAAGAGCAAGACTTCGTCTCCAAAAAAAAAAAAACAAGAAGTTTTCAGGATTGGGATAATGTTCTATATTTGGATAGGGGTTTAGGTTACCTAGATAGATACATTTATCAATAGTCATCAAATGGTACACTTCAGATGTATGCATTTCACCGTATGTAAATATTAACCCAAAATCAAAAAGAACCATGAGCAAATACTGAACTCTAGTGAATGATATGCATGCTGAAACTTTTGTGGTGAAGTATAATTATGGCTGCAGTTGACTCTGAAATACATAAAAACCTAAGTTGATGGGTGAATAGAGTGATTAATAGATGGAAATCTGTGGTAAAGCATACAGATAACAATGTTAATTGTAGATTCTAGGGTTTATATATATTCTTACTATGTAGTTAAACTTTTTTATGTTTAAAAATTTTTATAATAAAATGTTGAAAAACCATGAAATCCTACCTAATGCAGTAAGACAAGAAAAGGAGATAAAAGGTATACGTAATGGGAAGTAAGAAATAAAACAGATGACATGCTCATCTATGTAGAAAATCCAAAAGAATGGACAAATAAACTCCTAGGAACTAATAAGTGGTTACAGTAAGGTTGTAAGATACAAGGTTAATATACAAAAGTCAGTCACTCTCTTATTCACCAGTAATGAAGAAGTGGAAATTGAAATTCAAAACAAAGTACTGTTTACATTAACATTCCAAAAATACATACTTAGGTTTAAATCTAATAAAATACATACAAGATCTTTATGAGGAAAACTGCAACCCTGATGACAGAAATCAAAGAGAAACTAAATAAACAGATATAAGTAAATATTCCCCAGAAAGACTCAATATTGTCAAGATGTCAGTCCTTCAAAACTTGACTTATAGATTTAATGCAATCCTAACCAAAATTTCGGCAAGTTATGTTGTGGATATTGACAAACTTACTCTAAAGTTTAGATACGGAAGCAAAAGACCCAGAACAGCTAACACAACAATATAGTAGGAAAACAACAAATTTGGAAAATGGATACTACCCAGCTCCAAGACTTACTATAAAGCTACAGTAATCAAAATAGTGCCATACTGGTGAAAGAATAGACAAATAGATCAATGGAACAGAATAGAAAGCCCAGAAATAGACCTTCATAAATACAGTCAACTGATCTTTGACAAAGTAGCACAGACACTACAATGGAGCAAAGATTGCCTTTTCAACAAATGGTGCAGGAACAACTGGATATCTACATGCAAAAACAAACAAGCATGAATCTAGATACAGACCTTATGCTCTTCACAAAAATTAACTCAAAATGGATTATAGATCTAAATGTAAAATTCAAAACTATAAAACTCCCATAACATAGGATAAAACCTAGATGACCTAGGTATGGCTATGACTTCTTAGATATAACACCAAAAACATGGTCCATGAAAGAAATAATTGGTAAGTTAGTCTTAATTAAAATTAAAACCTTCTGCTCTGCAAAAGACCACATTAGGAGAGGGAGGAAATATTTGCAAAGACACAACTGATAAAAGACTGTTACTTAAAATATACAAAGCCCTCTTAAACTTAACAGTAAGGAAACAATCTGATTGAACAATGGGCCAAAGACTTTAACAAACAAAAGAAGATCTACAAATGGCAAGTAAGTATGTGAAAAGAAGCTGCACAGCTGGGGGCGTGGTGGCTCACGCCTGTAATCCCAGCACTTTGGGAGGTCGAGGTGGGCGGATCATCTGAGGTTGGGAGTTTGAGACCAGCTTTGTCCACATGGAAAAACCTGTCTCTACTAAAAATATAAAATTAGCCAGGCATGATGGTGCATGCCTGTCATCCCAGCTACTTGGGAGGCTGAGGCAGGAGAATCGCTTGAACCTGGGAGGTGGAGGTTGCAGTGAGCCAAGATTGCGCCATTGCACTCCAGCCTGGGCAACAAGAGTGAAACTCCATCTCAAAAAAAAAAAAAAAAAAAAAAAAAAGCCGCACATTATATGTTATCAGGGAAATGCAAATTAGAACAATAACGAGATACCACTAAATACATATTAGAATGGCCAAAATTGAGAATACTGACAGCACCAAACATGGAGGAGGATGTGGAGCAATAGGAACTGGAGGGAATGCAAAACGGTAGAGCCACTTAGAAAGACAACTTGGCAGTTTCTTACAAAACTAAATATACTCTTACCACATCATCCAGCAATCGCACTCTTTGGTATTTACTTACGTCCCCACAAAAACCTTCATATGGATGTCTAGAGCAGCTTTGTTCATAATTGTCAAAACTTGGAAGCAACCAAAGATGCCCTTTGGTAGGTGAGTAAATAAATAAACTGGTATATCCAGACAATGGAAATATTATTCAGTACTAAAGAGAAATGAGCTATCAAGCCATGAAAAGACGTGGAAGAAACTTAAGTGTGCATCACTAAAATAAGTCCCTCTGAAAAGGGTGCATATTATAAGATTCCAAAGATACAACATTGCAGAAAAGGCAAAACTGTGGAGACAGTAAAAAGACTGCCAGGGGCTAGGGCAGTGGGAGGGATGAATAGGCAGGGCACAGAGGATTTTTAGGGCAGTAACACAACTCTGTATGACACTATAGTGTTGGATACATGTCCAGATTCACAGAATGTAGAACACCAAGAGTGAACCTTGAACTATGGACTTTGGATGAGGATGAGTCAGTGTAGGCTCATGGATTGTAATAAATGCACCACTGTGGGGGGGATATTGATAATTGGGGGGCTCTACATGCGTAGGGACAGGAGTAAATAGGCAGTAAACAAGCAATGCTCAATTTCATATATCTGAGAAATGGAGAGTAAAACTTCAGTGACATACAAAGGAGTAACAATCATTTTAGGAACAACTTTAAAAATAACACTTGTGATGTGGCTCAAGAAAGATTCATTCTCACTGTAGGAAGGTAAGTGAATCATTTTAGAGATCAGTTTTGCAACTCAGAAGATCAAATGCATCTACCTTTTTTCTACTTCTAGAAATCTATCTTCAGAAGTGCCCCTCCCTCCCTCACACACCCCCAAGTGTACCAAAATAAATGACATGGATGTGGACTGCAGCCTTATTTCTAATATCAAAAATTAGCAAACAACCTAAAAATCTATATCCAGGAGGATTTAAAGAAATCCTGCATGAGTTAGAAAGAATAAGGTAGGTGCCTGTGTTCTAACATAGAAAATAAACTGGTTGTTAGATGAAAAAAGCAAGCTGCAAAGTGATGTAATGTGTAAATGCAGTAAGCAAAATACATCATACACACACACACACACACACAGTACTTTCTATATATTTACCTATATGAGCGTGATGCCTTCAACTGCATAGCTGTGACTCTGGGAGCAGGACCTTGTAACAGGGCCTCTGCCCCTGACTGTCCCAAGGGGCCTTTCCCTGGGAAAGGAACCAGGTTGATTTTCAATCTCTTTTTTTTTTTTTGAGACGGAGTCTGGCTCTGTTGCCCAGGCTGGAGTGCAGTGGCCGGATCTCAGCTCACTGCAAGCCCCGCCCCCCGGGTTCACGCCATTCTCCTGCCTCAGCCTCCCGAGTAGCTGGGAGTACAGGCGCCCGCCACCTCGCCCGGCTAATTTTTTTTTGTATTTTTAGTAGAGACGGGGTTTCACTGTGTTAGCCAGGATGGTCTCGATCTCCTGAACTCGTGATCCGCCCGTCTCGGCCTCCCAAAGTGCTGGGATTACAGGCTTCAGCCACCGCGCCCGGCCCAATCTCTTTTTTTTTAATCACCATGCTGACAGGTTTGTCATAGGCCTTTCCCTCCACTGTACTGATTTTACCTTACAGAAGCTCTCCTTAATGCTTCATCAGAGACTCCCTCTTCTCCAAAGAAAAGCCAGCTGCATTCCCTGGTCATCTGGTTGAGCTCGAGGTGAGCCCCAGGGATCATGTGCCTCCCACCAGCCTGATACCCCAGTGGTGAGGACTTGCCTCTTGGCTTTCTCGAGGCCAACCAACTCCGAGGTGTGGCAGGATTGTAGGTCACAGTGGCACTTCCAAGGCCCTGGACAGTGACTCAACGCCTCTGTTATCAAGGTATCACACAGGCTGTGCACCAGCAACTCTAGGGACATCCTTCACATTGACAAAGAGTTGGCAAGCTTTTCCTACAAAGGGGCACACGGTAAATACTGTAGGCTTTGTAGGCCATACAATCTGTCCCAACGATTCAACTTTGCCCACTGTAGCAGTGAATCAACCGTAGATAATATGTTAAGTGAATGCACATGGCTGTTTGCTAATAAAGTTTATTGACAAAAACAGAAAGCTGCTTTTGAGTTTACTATCCCGACACAGACTGTGGAGAGTCCCTCGCGGCAGGGTACCCCATCAGTGTGGCCGGTTACATCCTCTCAAGCCTGCCCGCACCCAGACCCTGTCGGGTGTGCTTTCAGAAAAACTCCCAAAATTCCCCAAAAGCATAGTGGCTCCCCCTGAGAGCCACCGCCCTCACCTTACAGGGGCAGGTTCCTCTTTCAGTTCCACCCTTCTCAGCACAGAGCTCAGGGGCCATCCCACCTCCTCTTGGCCATAAGCACAGTCCTTCCTACACAGGCTCAGCAGCTCTACGGGCCTGTCCCCCACCTGGAGCCACAGGCCTCCACTCCTCGGGACAGCTGTGACCATGGCTCTGCAAAGCAGCCTTGTGTCTAGCTCCCAAGTCAGCTGGCAGCCCAGAATGGAAGAGTTCTGTGGATCACCTCTGAGGCAGCAGCACATCCGGGCAAGCCTGGCTTCCCTCCCCTCACCTCGCGCAACCCCTGACCCTGGCCACGCATGTGGTAGGGAAGCTGCAACCAGCCCTCAGCACTCCCAGCCCTGTGGGCAGTTTGCTGTCTGAGGATCGTGGCACTGCCTTCCCTCAGAGGCCTTGCCAGAGTCAGGGGATGCAGTGTGGCAGAGCTGTCACCGGCAACCCTGCTGGTCTCCCTGGTGCTTTCTCAGCTGGGCTGTGGGTCAGTAGCGAGTTTCTATGGATAAGGCTGCTTCTTAATCAAGTGCTCTGCGGTCATGTGGTGACACAGACTCAAGTCTATCTTCCCTCAGGGTGGTGAGCGTAGGTAGGGTCTGGGTGTCTGAAGCAAGCACACCTGTGAGAAATGCCTGTTTTCACTCCCATCCCACACACTCAACCAGACACCGCCGGGCCACCCCCGACACACGTGTCTGAGGGAGGCTGAGGAAAACAGATACCTCCAGGAGCCACATATTATTTCCGGATGTGCAAGCCAGACAACCCTGGAAAGGGGGTCAGGGAACTGGAGTGCCTGCCAACATCCCCAGTCTCCCTGCAGGAAAACACTCCCATGGCAAAACTCCTTTGTAAGAAAGGCTTTATTGCTGCAATGAGACGTCCCAGTGTATAGCACAAACCCCCCTGTACAGAGAATTTTTCAAGTGGTAATACTGAGAACCAGTGAACATACACAAAAGAATACAAAACTAGACATTTAGATCACTAGAAACTTTCTAAGGTAAGAAAAATTTCAAATGTGAAGTGCCTTTTAGAAACTACACCACACATGCCAGTGTAAATTTGGTTTACCAATCAATTTCTATAAACATTGCATCTAACTTTGCATTGATCAACTGCACAACTTCAACAGCTACTTCCAAGACAAAGATAAATGCTTTTAGTTCCCTATGTTTTGGTCTTTCCTTGGGCTAGAAATGGAAACTGCATGTTTCATACCAGATTCAAAAGGGAAAGCAATTCAAGCGCGTATTTGCCTCTAGCCACATCCAGAGCCGTGTGGATCTCACCTGGTTGGTCCCAGCCCTTCTCCAACTCTGAAGCCCACACCAGGGGTGCAGAGGCAGCCCCAGATCATGCAGACATCACCTGAGGCTCCCAAACTGGCCCAGCTACCTGAGGCCTGCATGCCTGTGGCCAGGTAGGACACATGTGCAGGTTTGAAAACTAGGCCTACACGACTGCGAGTGGACTGAAGCAAAAAGGGGAAAAACATTAGAGGCCTGGAGTAGGAAGAGACCTTTTATAAAGTTTTCAGGAAATCCTCACAATAAACTTGGGCACAAAGACCAAATTGCTGAGGCCAGAAGTCTACTTATGGTACTATGACTTATGGGGAGTAGAGGCCAAATCAGAGAGGGCTGGCTAGTGATACCCCAGACACTTGCCTCTTCCCCTTTCCTGGCCTACAAGTACCAGGCCTCCTGGCCCTGAGACCTCATTCTGGGTTTCTATATGGGTCAACCAAATGCCATCCTTTCACTAAAGCCAGGTGCAAAATGGGGGGTGGGGGGGAAGCTGGTGAGTACACAGCACCCAAAAGAATCGAGAGAGCAAGTTTTCCGAGGCTACAGGAACACTGGCAGAGCCGGTGGCCACACCAGACAGGAGTACCACATCCCCGCCAGGCTTCATGCTTCACTGCTAGACGCAGGGGGCTAGAAGGGTCTGATGAATCAGGAGCTGAACTAGAACCTTCAAGAAAAGAAAAGGCAAGAGGGTGGCCATGTGCCCCACCAGGAGGGGAAAGAAGAATGTGTGTGGACTGTCCACAGTGAGGCCAGAAATGATGAGATGGTGTTAGGCAGAAAAGAAGGGAGAGGGCTTCCCATGAGAATCTGGTTGGGCATGGGAGGGGTACAGGGCTCAGTTATCAAGGCACCTTTGCCATAGTGGGGTGCCAGCTACACTGGGTGGGCTGCCCAGGGGCTGTCCCTACCTAACTACTTTCCTATCTACAGGATGTCTTGGTGCTTTTCAAGTTCAGCATAAGGGGTTCCATTTGTGAACTGGGGATTCACACTTAGGAAATCTATCCTGGTCTTCACCTGAAACACCCATTTACTGCTGGGTGGCAGGAACAAGTACACAAAACCAGGGGCCTTGCCTGGGCAGTTCCTAAGGGACACTGGCAGGGCTGACCTGGGATTCAGCTCCCCTGAGTGGACAGTCTGTGGTTGCCTGGGGTCCCCAGGCTGAGAAGGGGTATGGGTAATTGCACTTCAGGGCACAGTGAACATAGGCATGGGCTGGATGTGGCCTGGGAGAAAGGGGAGGCTGCCCTATTTTCAGGAGCTGGCTATGGCTGGACAGTGCCTGCCTGGCCAGAGGAAGGCCACAGCAGAGCCACTCCACAGACTAAGACCTGTGCTGCCAAGGAATCAGACACTGGCTTGGAGAAGACAAAAGGATAAAGCCTGCTACTTTTAAGCCCACATCATAGCTTGGAGATCCTTCAGCCTCCTGGCCTTCAAAACGAACTCCAGGGCTTTCACTCTGAAAGGCAAAGAAATCACCTTGTGCCTGCTTCATCCCCTTAGCAGGACAAACGAAACACCTAAGGCCCAGAGAGACTGAAGGCAGGACCCCCAGCATCTGCCATCTCCTCCCTGCAGGCTGGGTGAGAGAGTGGCCTGGAAAGGAAGCATCTGCGCTACTTACATTGGGTTTCAGGCCCCCCGGCAACTTTCCCAGAGGTAACTATTTGCCTGGAACTAGGAAACTGGGTTTTAAAAACATAACTTTAAGCAGACTTTTTAGAAGGACAAGGCCATTTGATGGTAGTGATTTTGGTTTTGTTTTATGAAAACGGTACAGGTGGTAATCCCTGATGACAGAATGGACTGAGAGTGGGGCCAAGGGCCCCGAACGATCCTGTCTGTTCAGTCCGGTTAAGGCAACAGTTGGGCGGGCATGTGGCCAGGGAGCAGTGGCACAGCAGACCCTGGCAGTTTGCTCACACCTGGCCCTCGTCCCAGAGCCAGCCCGCCTGCCTCGTGGCCCTGGCAGTGACTCCACAGAACCTCCCCGAGCAGAAACCGCATGGTGGGCCACCGCTCATCTTGCACGCAAGAGAGAACCTGCAGTGCACACACCCCAGCCAGGGTGGCACATGGCTGCTCTTTCAATGTGAAGCCAGCACCAACTGGAGAGATTTAACTATAAAGGAATATTTTTAAAATATTCAGTTTTGTTATCATTATTCACTTCCTCTCTTTCCATTTAGATCTCATACACTGTTCTTTTTCAGTGTTGACAAAAAAGAAACATACAGGGCAGGTCTATGAAATAACACCTTGTCATAAAACAGGCCCAAAAGCATAGGAATCAGGCTTTAATTGCCGTTTAGCATCCATTAATTCCCATGAGATCTGTGATTTAAAAAGCCTCTAGCCTGCTTGTCCTGTCTTAAAGTCATGAATCTATTTTATGAACAAAACGAATGCCACACTTCTTAGCATATATAAGGCAAAATGGGTTTTTGATCTCTCATGATGTAAAGGAGATACAAAGGTAAGGAAGGAAAGATTTTTAAATGAGACTTTTTTTGAGTGTCAATCCCACTGGACACACATATTACAAAATAAAGATTTTCTTCTGTAAAGTGCTGTTTGCTCAGTGAATCACGCGCCATCACAGAGCACCACAGCCCCACCTGCTCAAGAGCATGGAGGAGGCTGCATCGGCAAAGGGCGCGCAGGAGTCTATGTTTGGGGGTCTGTTTCAATACCATCTCCTGGGGTTCACCGTGGTGCAGAGGGAATCCTCTCATCGTGGCTAGACATTCCCCAGTGCTCTGCTCCAGGCTGGGGACTGCTGCAAGCTGGAGGCAGCTGCGGATCAGGGCCTGGGCGCCCCTGCTCCTGCTCTTCCCTTGGGATTGGCATTTTATTCTCTCATTCTGCTCAAGACCATGGGCAGGAACTCTGCTGGCTCCCCATCAGGTCATCGTGGGGTCTTCCACCTTCCCACAGAGCTGCCAGGCAGAGGCAGTACCCAGGTATGCCCGGCCCACAGGAGGATTTTCTAGGAGACTACGGAAGGTTTAGAAAAAGAGAAGCCACTATAGTCACCTGTCCAGTCTATGCTATTAAAGGACATAAGAAAGGTATACAATTGGCAGTAAACAATTTCCTTCGGCTCTTCATGGATGTCCAGGAAAATGACAACCCACACACAATCAGACGTGAATGATTTCTGCTCCAGTGTCTTCAGGCTCTGTGCAACAAGAAGAGTTTGTGTCGGAATAACAGATTCCACGTCCATGTTTATTTTCAAAGTTGGGCTCTGCTAGTGGAGATTTTTCAAAAATATTCTTTTTGCTTGTTTCTGGACAGTTTTGAACATAGATCACTCTATTATAGGCCTTGAGTCTCTTCCACAATTGCACATACACGTTACACTGAACATACATAAAAAGAAGTCCTCCGGTGAAGCCGATGGCCACAACCACCAATTTAGTCCAAAAGGGCCATTCTAGGATTCCTGGAAGGGAAAAACTCAGCCTATTAGATTTTATTTAAGATCTGAAGTAAAGAAAAACACAACTTCTGAACTTCCCATAATAACTGATTCTGTTGTTGTGGTTGTTTAAGAGATGCAGTCTTGCTATATGTTCCCCAGGCTGGAGCGCAGTGGCTATTCACAGGTGTGATCATGGCACACTACAGCCTTGAACTCCTGAGCCCCCAGCAATCCTCCATTCCTCAGCCTCCTAAGTATCTGGGACTACAAGACTGCACAACTGACCAATGGATTCACAACTCATCCAATGTTGCTTAGTCAAAGAAGAGTGGAAGACAGTGCCCAGCTACTTCCTGCTTTTCCAGGACGCAGTTTGCAGATTCTCATGTTCCAGAATATGAACTCTCCTGACTGGGTTTCAAAAACTACCACCACAGCAAAAGAAATGCCAAAAAGGGGTCTGCTGCCTTCTAACTGATGTCCCTCCTCCAGAAACCCAGACGTTTTTGGCTGACTGGAAAATCCTCTGACCCCAGGACTCCTGTGAGCTATCCTGGCCCCTGTGCTGAGCTTGCTCTTCAGCCTGAGAACTCACCTGTTGCCTGCCCCTGCTTGATCTCCTCGGTGGTACGGTCAATGAGCACATATAAGGACCAGACCACACATGTGATAGCAATGATGTGGAATGTCACTGAGCACATGATCTTCCTGCGCTCGCTGGACGTCATCTGCAACTTCTCCCACTAGAAAAACAACACAAAGTGTGAGGCTCAGGCTTCTGGAAAAGGGCTCCGGTGGGGTGAGAGCATTGTAGGCAGGTAAGATTGGCTTTCCGCCCCACTTCTCCCTTCCCAAACTAGATGCATTCCCACAAGTTTGTTCTCCTAAAACCACTTGGCTTCAACCAGGTACCAGGTGCAGCCAACGTTCTATGCGATAAAAAGAAGCCGCGATCAAGATGAATGTTGAACTACCATCAAAAATCCCCTTGTCTGCTTATTCTTGCAAGCAGACAAAAAATGGCCTGATAAAGAATTCTATGATTTCAGTCCTAATGAAAACAGTATGTTGGCCCAGGACCCAGGTGCTATGTTTTAAGTCTCCCTGATGCGCTGACTGGCATGGACGAGCGGAAGAAGAGGGTTGATGATGCCACAACACACTAGCAGATGGGTCACACTACATTGTTAAGGTGAATGGCAGAAGACGCTCACTCTTTGGTCCTTGCTACTTTGGCAGCAACAGCTCAAAATCGACGCTAAGAGTTCCTGGTACAAGCAGACTCTGCTAGTCCCATCTCCTCTAGGAGCTCATTAATTTACTCCAAATAGCCAGACTTTCTTTTTCATTTACTGGTTTCCGAATCGGGAGAAAACACATAAAGGTAGAGAGAAAGAACAATGTGTAAACACTCTGCACATATCCTTTGCCAACCCTAGTCACAGGCTCTTTCCAGATGGGTCTATGCAGGGTAGTTGAAAATAGAGCCTAAAAGACTTCCTATATTGAGAGATTAGCATAGAGTAGGCACCCAATAAATTACAAGGCTTCTACTGGGCAAAACTTTTTAAGCAGTTTGCACAAGCCTTCTCTAACATCTGGTTGTTTTCTGCTGGGATTTTATACACTAGCAAGTTCCCTGGTCTTCCTACCTATAACACAGAGTCAGTGCCTCAGTGCCCCATGCTTCCTGCTACTCCTACAACACACGTAGCTTGACACCCTGTTAATGCTCACCCTCACCTTTCTAGGGTATGCTTTACTCCACAGACAGCTTGACCTCTCTAAACTCCTTTCACTCTGCCTGCAAATCCTAGTAATCCTTCAAGAACTGCTCTAAAACCCAAACACCCTGTGAGGCTACCATCGCTCCACTTCCCCAGCACTCTAGCCTATAACGAGCATTTCCTTTTCTGAATGACTGATATGCTCTACCAGCACATCGTTTAGTATTTAATTGGCTAGTACTTGATGATGTGACTTATCTTGCAATTTATATATTAATGTTCTGGGATAGGAACAGTCTTTTATTCTTCCAGACAAAACTGTTTGTGCTGGGCATCTAGAGAGATGTATGAAACAGTCAACATTTAAATAGAAAGCCAGTGCTTTGGACAAAGCTCCTCTCAGAGGGCACAGCGACATGGGTCTCCAGAGAGCTGCGTGTCATGCAACGCCTGTGGGTCCTTTCTGAAGACAGCTGCACATCTTGCAACGTTTGTGCTTTCTTTCTTTTCCCTATCCACCTACTCACGCTCCCATCCAGCAAATACTTATGGGTGTATACGAATAAATTTACTGTGTACTACACTGTGCTGGGTGCTGAGGAGATACTAATCTCCAACAGACAGTCCTAATCAGAAAGGCAGGACGTCAACAGTTAGTACGTATAAAATTAGGTCCTAAGATATGTCACAAACAGTCTGTGGTCAAAGGCTAGATGACTGACACCGACAAGCAAGCAGTCTTACTTTGAAGGGAAAAGAAGGATTATGAATGGTCAGAAAGAGCTTCTTCCTGAGGAGGGGGACTTGAAAATCGGCACAAGAAACAACAATCTCTACAATGCAAATGTAAGCACCAGCCCCAACTTTTTACGGAAATGAACGTAGGCAAGCCATGACCTCATAACCTGAGACACCAGCTCTCTGGGGGTCACTGGTTTCAGGAAGGGTGAAGCATCCCTTCCTCCCACGTACTTTTCTCAGCGGTTTCAGCTTGGTCTCCATGATGAACTCATACTTGCAGAGCTCGCAGCAGCGCGTGTCAGAGCTCTTGATCCACTGCTGCAGGCAGGCCTGGTGCACGAAGTGGAGGCTTCCTGTGCAGTGGCAGGGGGTGATCAGGGGGCTCTCATCATCTCCTTCACAGTGGCAGATCCTATAGTGGAAGGAAAACCCGTCATTCCAAGGAGAGTCCCATGACAGGGAAGCTGATGCTTCAGTGGCAGGTCAATCCCCCCAAAGGAAACTCAGAAACAAACATTACAGAAGTGACTACGGGCACAAAAACATAGAAACACAAATGAAAACAATCACTACAAACTAAAAATTTCTAGCTTACCGCACCAACATGGAAAGTCTGGAGGGCATTTGGCAACAGAAAGGAAAAAATGATGTAAGAAATGACAAAGCAGTCATTTTTTGATATGACATGAGAACTTCACTGAAAGATGAATTTAAAGCAACATAGAATCATTTTTGAGAACATAAGATGGTAAAATAATTAGAGGAAAAATTTCTATGTAAAATAAAACCAGCATTCCAACTTCTAAAAATACTAGTGACTTTAAATGATATTTGCTTTTTAGCTATTATCACTGAATTTACCTTCATACCCTACAACTATGTATTTCTGTCGTCTCTCAGGAAGTAAACAAATATCACAGTACCTCTCCTAGACCTCAAACACTCACCATTACAAGATGCTGCAATTTCATCTCTTTTTCTTGGGACTACTAACAGCAGTAAGTGAGAAATTAACTTGAAAGCACTCTCTATTTCCAAGAATTATGCACCAAGATGTAGCTATTAGCCTGAAGGAACTTAACAGGCTTTTAAGAAACAGAGGGGTCTTTTCCAGCAGCTAGAGAACAGTTTGGGGCACCCGTTCTCTGGAAGGAGCCAGGCTCTCAGGCTGTTTGTTTTAGTGAGGGGGTCTCTGATCCAAATGTTAGAAATGATGACAGTTGGCACTAAGGAGTGGAGACTGGGGAAAGGTCAGAATGAGGAGGGCACAAGAGTCATGACAAAAAGTGAATTATGGAGGCCAGACAAGGATGCTGCATAAGGGAAGACAAAGGGGGGAAACAGAATTAGGACGGGACATAGGTTGGCTACACCCCAGTTAAAAGGAAGGAAGGAAGGAGCTACTGGAGAACAGCCAGTCCCCACACACCTTTTGGGGGTGGGTGGGGAGCAAGGGTTAAAAAAGAGGCTGGGAGATGCAACAATGCTTAAAATCTGGACCATCAGGCTGGAAAGCTGGAGATACTAGTTTCTTTCTTCCAGTTTCTTCATGCAAAGTCTACTTATTTTTAGTTTAGAAGAGTCAGCTTGGCCTTTAATATGTGTAGCTTCTTCCTCTTTTTTTTTTTTTTTTTTGTTGTTTTTTTAGACGGAGTTTCACTCTTGTTGCCCAGGCTGGAGTGCAGTGGTGCAATCTCAGCTCACTGCAACCTCCGCCTCCTGGGTTCAAGCAATTCTCCTGCCTCAGCCTCCTGAGTAGCTGGGATTACAGGCGCCCACCACCACGCCCGGCTAATTTTTGTATTTTTAGTAGAGACGGGGTTTCGCCATGTTGGCCAGGCTGATCTCAAACTCCTGACCTCAGGTGATCCACCCGCCTCAGCCTCCCAAAGTGCTGGGATTACAGGCGTGAGCCACCACGCCCAGCCAGCTTCTTCCTCTTTTACTATTTGTGAAACTATCTTGGGACTCACATCATAAAAATTTTTTCAAATGATACTGATACTCCATTCTTCTGGAGAAAACAATCAACCCACAACTGGTTACAACTTCCTATTACTTCATTTTCCTGAAACTTCACATATTAAAGCAAGATGAGGCTCCCAATGAGAGCAGAGATGGCTAGAATGGCGCTTCCTGGCAAACCAACCTGCAGACATCCCCTGATGTGGACACAGGAGATATGGGGGGTAATTTTTCAGAGAAGGGAGAAGGACAATCCAGGTCGCTGTCCTTTTCCGTGGAGCAGAGAGGCGCCCGAAGAACCCTACTCTTCAGTTTTGCAGATGTGCTGTCCTCAAAGACATCGTCATCTCCCATCTCGTCAGAGCAGAAGCCCATACTCCCTGCCAGCCCGCTGGAGGACTTGGCAGTGTGCAGGCGAGCGGCACAGCTCTCCAGCTCATGGAACCTGTGCAGGCTGCTGGCGCTCGAGCCGTGCGAGAGTGAGAACAGGTACCGGAGCAGTCGCCGGCTTCGGGACGTGGCCTCGCCATCTGCCTTCTCTTCCAGCAGCAGGCCGGGCCTGCCCCGTTTGCCAGCTTCCACCTCTGAGGCAGTTGAGCGACTGGCAGAAAGGCATGAAACACAAGAATGTTTGGAATTGCCAAGAGGTTTGTGGTTCACGGTTCTTTTTTCTTTATGATGAAACCTGTTAGTTCTGAGACATGGATCTTGAGGGAGTATTAATTTTCTTTCAGAACAAGTTCTTTCCACATAGGCAAAACTTTCTGAAGTATCCTGCGCCTTCTCACCCACATCATTGAGGGACCTTGAGAACTTCAGTGTTCTTCTGGCTTTGGTATTCTTAGCAGGCTTCAAGGCCTGGACCCATTCTGAACCAAAGGAATTTCTCTCTGATGCCTGTGACGCATCCTTACAGATAACTGTCACAGTGAACCCTTGTGTCAGAGAACTCTGGCAGTGAGGAGCTTTCAAGACAACAGCAGACTGCACGGAACTGTGGTGACAATACTCAGAAAACACTGCACTGGAACTGCATGCAGAACAGTGGGATAAAAGCACAGAAAGTAAAAACAATTTTAAAAGAGAATAGACATCATAGTGAAGAAATGAGACTAGCATGGATAACTTGGTGAGCAAACCACACATAAAACTGGGCCAACTGTTTAGACCATAGGCACACTGAATAAGCAAATGGAAATTCAAGGACCTACAGACACTAATGCTTATTTCTGGCTGCACACTGATCATGGCAGCATCTGAAGCAGAGTGTTACCTGCAGATGTCCTGGCTGGATGGCGTGATAGAAGTGCGAGAGAAGGATGACACCGGAGCCGGATCTGATGCTGACGGAGGACTCCCAGCCTGCAATGACAGACCTCTGGTCAGTGTTCAGGGAAGAGCCAAGGGGACTGTGTGCACTGTCTCCTGAACGGTGACAGGTAGGAACCCTAGAAATGTCTGCTGTTTCCCGCTGCTCAATGAGTAACACAAATTAGATCCCTCTAAGCCTTGGCAAAACAAATCAAATATCGCTGTTTTTTTCCTATCTGTGGATAAAAGTGTAAGAAATGTCTGAGGCTATGGAACACCACTACTAATCTCCTGCAGGTCCAGTGGCCATTTATTTTCTAAGCATCTAAATTGAATTAGTTCATACATAAGTCAAGACACCAAGTACTACAAGTTATCATACAAATGCCAAAGAAATATGAGGCCCCAGGCCTGCCAGCACTGGCTTCCCCAGCACTCTCTCCTAGTTCCGGAGATCACCAAGGCTGGTAGATTTAAGAGCTCTCTCCCACCTCACAACCTCATGCACAGTGCCAGATGCTCCCTGTGTTCCACAAAACCTCACTGCCCTGCCACAGCTCTTCATATAAAACGGAGTCCAGACCACCTGACATTGGGGGACACCAATCCATAGCTCAACCAGGGGCCGAGGTAGAGCACAGAATGCTCCCAATAGGTCTAATCTTGAAACTGTAAATTAAGAAAAATAATCAAGAAAATTTAGATTTGAAAGAAGTACAGCAAGAGGTCATGGGATAGAATACAGCCTCTGAGGTGGTGAATAGTCAAACTTAGAGAAAAAATCTAGGAAGGAAAGGAAGCACCGCAGTGAGGACAGAAATGGACAGAGAGAAATAGGGACAGTGAGTGGCACTGAGCTGAAGATGTGCCACCACCGCTAGAGGGCCCCAGACTTCCACGCCAGCCTCGGATTTCCCAGGCTCCACAGCCCCACAGACCTATGCATATTCATAAAAAAGCATTTGTCCCTCCTTAAGACAGTGAGCCTGAGTGAGAATCTGCTCCATGCAACCCCAACAGCCCCAGGAAAACAGTGCCATGAGTCTGTTATCACTGGAAACGCTGTATCACCACCTACCTTCTGCAGGCCCACCTGCATGGCCCTTGGCCCTGACCCCTTGATACAAAGGAGCTCCACCCTGGCCCACCATTCCCCGACTGAGGCCTAGTCCCCACTCTTTCTAAGTGCCATCCCCAAGGGTGCACTCTCATCCTGGAACTCCACCTATGGGACCCCCAACCTTGGTCAGCAACCAGAACAGATATAGCCATTGCCCGGAAACTCCTCCTCCTCCTACCCCTCACAGCAAATGAAGCAGCTGGAGAGAGCCAGGAAAGCACTCGGATTAAGGCACCCACCCCATGGCTGCTCCCACTCCCAGTGCAGAGATTCAACACCACTTTAATCCAAGTCCACCTGAAGAAACAAGATCCAAGAAGCTCCTCGTCAGCATGCTTCAGTGTACGCTGAGATCACACTGTGCCACTCCATAAGCACATCTTTGAATTCACCAAATAATCTACGTTTATTTTCTAACTGAATATGCATACGCGCATGGGGTATACGGTCTTTAAAAGCATTAGAGGTCAAAGTTCTTAGGAATCTAAAGTTTACTTGGACACATGAAAACAGCATCCTTGAAATAACCCTCCCATCACTACCTTTGTCAATATTCTTCCTAAAACAAAATGAGAGACATCTCGGGATGCCTATGGACACTATGCTGTGACATCCCTTGCATCCTCTAGGCCTGACTGCATAAGCCATTGTCCTCTTTCTTCAACTGCCTTAGACACTGTCCTCTTTCTCCAGCATCCTCCACTCGGGGCACCCATCACTGGCTCCACCTGCCCCGGAGATGAGCACTCAAGGCCTTTTACTATCATGGGCTTTACTGTTTATACCACAAGGGAGCAGACTGAGAGGGTATCCATGCTAAGGTCCCCAAACTCCTACAGTTCCCCTGTTCTCTGACATTTAGTCCTAATACTATTCTGGGACTGAAAGTCTTCCTGTACTTATTGCTCTCTTCTGTTACTTCTGAGGATGACCAGCTCTGTTCAACACACATAGGCAAGGCTGAAATGTGTCATGAAGACCACAGCCTGATCATGGTGTATCGCAGAGAAGTGAGTGTCTTCATCATCTGTCCCCAGATAGACTTTGAGGAAGAAATACCCACCAATATCAACATGCTTGCCCCTCATTGCTATGAGGTCGCTTCTTCCTCTGTATTGCTGGGTCAAGCATAGTCCCTGGAACTGAGGTATTGAAGGAAGCCCCCTCCCTTCAAGGGATGGCAGCAGAGGAAAGTACCTCTAAGATAAGAGCATGGTCCTCTGGAAACCACATGTACTTTCCTGTATTCTGAAGGGAAGGCAAACCCTGTGGGAGGAGGTGGGGTCTCATCTGACAAATCGTGCCCAATCACGGTCAGTGTCCTGAGAAGAGGCAGGTTTCTGATGGGAAACTAAAGTTCTGAACTCCAGTACTAAACTACAAGTAATCCATGTCAAAAAGTGTACTCTGGGATAACGATTCCATTCTTGCATGCCCATGATGAGGAGCCAGGCCTGACGGTAGGAGGGCAGAGCCTCGTAACAGAACAAAGCCTGGATCTAGGAAGCAGCCATGCCAGGCACACACATGGCAGGACGTATGTTCATTTCCTTGTGTGATTCCCCGTGTGTGTGCACTTGTAGCAGATGTCAAGGCCAGCGTGACAGTAAGTGCAGACCCAAGGAGGAAAAGAGTTCAGGGAGGGCTGGGGAGATTCTGCCCTGCTCAGTTTTACATAGGAAACAGGAAACAGCCTTGGCATCCTCTGCCTACATTTCTGCTCTCATTTCACCCTTTCCAATCGTATGAAAACATTACAGGATACTCTCAGCAGGTATGTCCAGTCCAATCCTCATCAAGCCTCCCAACGACAGAGTCTCTCTTCTTATTAGATCATAAAATTTTAAGAAAAATTTAAAAATCTACTTACTGTTATTTTACATAAATATAAACTTCAACAAATGCTAACTCCTCCAATAAAAGCAAGAAAACCAGTGAGATTTGTGGGGTCACCACAGCTCCCAGAAGAGGCTCCTTCTGTCACTATCTAAAGAACAGCAAACATTTCAAAGGTCAGAACCAATCCATATGCAGAATGGTCAAGAAAACAATTTTAAAGAGCTTTATTTGTTGCTGCTATAGAGCTGAGAGAAATCTATCAACCAACAAAGATCTAAAAGACTGGCTGATCAACAACAAAATGAAGCTGACAGCTTCAAATATGGTTCCATGGTCAGATTCTGGAAGCCAGTGTAGTCAAAGGCCAGCAATCTCCTCTTAGGCGCTCTGTAGGACAGTACCTTACTAGATGGGACAGGACCTCACTAGATGGGACAGGACCAGCCTGTTCTGCTCTTTCTGAAAGCAGCAGGCAGTGTGGCATGTGGGAGCTGGGGGCAGTACTAGCCTCAGCCATCTGTACCATACAAAACTCCGGAGAACACCTACACTCTCCTCTCCATAGGATCAGACCACACACGACTCGACAATTACTAATAAAAGTGCAAATGTTCATCATGCAAAAATCCAAATGTTTCAAGAAAACTTAGGTCCTCTGTTCCTGAAGTTTTTTGTGGGTTGCCAAATGACAGACTTTTCAGTCATGAAAAGGAATATAAAGCAATCTCACTACAAAAAAAAAAAATTCTTCTAAAAATCCCCCCTTCTTAAGATGTTGTAATTAATTATGCCAAAACAAACCTCTGGATTTCTATCCAAGCCTAAATACCAGTTTATTTTATTTCTTAGAAATGATAAATACTTTTCGACAATTTGTTTTGCTATATCCAAGTCTCTTAGTGGCTGGCTTTCTTATCAAATTCACAGTTTTAAATGACTTTAACAAGGTTGCCAAAGAATATATGGGGAAAAAAACCTTTCCATATATCCTTGGCAAAAACTGGCATTCCCCTTTTCTCAGTTCCCTTCTGAGAGTGCCTGCTGTCACTGGAGCAGCTATAGCAGTGTGCTTACCCAGCTGATATCGCACACATCCTTCTCACTGCAGAACACCAGCGCGCCTTCCTTGGCCTCTGGTGCCTTCTGCCAGGTTACTGCCCAGCCTCCTCTATTACCCACGCCCCTCATTTTCTGTGCAACCCTCGACTGGGCCTTCTTTTCACTTATCAGCAAAGCTACTTTTAAACATTTGGGTCTCAGACGCCCAACAAAAGCAGATTTGCCCATCTGATTTATCTCAAAAGGGAGAGGGTCACAGGAATGATCTGTTTGAGTGAGCTTGTTTTTAGGCAAGGAGGAACGTGAAGAGGGGCTGGATAAGGAAGGTTAAGAGGCCAGAAGAGCTCATGGTTACAACTGATCACCAATTTCAGTACTGCAAATCAATGACTTAGCAGAAACAATGGGAAAAGATGCACACACGGCTCTCAAAACATGAAAAGATGCTTCACTTCTCTCACAATGAGAAATACAAATTAAAACTACAATGAGATACCATCATCAGCCAAGAAAATTAATCAAATAATATGTGTTGGCAGAAGTGTTGGGAAGCAGGTATGCTTATACATTGCTGGTGGGAAAGCAAATGGTAAACCTCCTCAGGATGACAACTGCCCTCAGGAAAACAAAGACACATATACTTTGTCTTGGCAATTCTTTTAGGAATTCATTCTCACACACCTGTGGGAAGAGGTTTGTACACTACACTAGTTTGTGACAGCAAAGGGCTGGAATCACCCTAAATGCCCATCACCTTGGAGCTGAGGCAACACTGTTCCATCTACAAAAAGAAATACCAGCAGTCATTAAAAAAATGGGAAAAGTTCTCATTATGTCCAGTAATGAACACACAAAGTTAAAGAAGCAGAGAGAGGCACCACTGCCATCTGTGCTCGGGTTGCACAGACTACCCAGGACGGAGACGAGGGAACCTGGATGGAGGGACATGGACTTGTCACAGAGACCCACAAAACCATAACGCTACTTTACACTGAGCAACATTTCCCAAACAGAAATTCATTTTTAAAATAACATGTGATTGATGATTTAAAAAAGTAAAACAAAACTGCAGAAGCACAACCAACTGCAATGACTTTCCAACTTTGGGATGACAGGTAAAGAAATCAATGTAGTGAGTGACGACCTATGTTTTTAAAAGTACAATAAAATAGAATATGCCAGAATGCATCTGACATAAAATGGATAAAGTCTTCTGAGGTAATTCTGTCTCTCAGATGTGTATGTAAAAGTGAACTGGGTTTCAATATAAAAGCTGCTTCTTACTTTGGATCATGGTCAAAGTCACTTGAAAGTCACTGCCTGACTGTATTTCTACACAGAAAATACAAACTATCAAAAGAAAGAAAAGAAGAAGGTGGCTAAATCAAGAGATCATGTTGGCTGTTGGCCCAGAGGCTCTAGAAGCAAATGGCTCTTACAGATCTCTAGAAAGGAGGTTTTCCTCTACATGGAAAGCATTTGCCACCCATATAAGGGGTGTGTTGCTATGTAAACAAAACTTAGTGGCTTAAAACTACACAAATGTATCACTTCACAGTTCCCATAGACTAGCGCATGCTGAGATTCTCTGCTCTGGTCAGTCTCCCTCCTTCCTGGAGGCCTCGGGAGAACTGCGTTTACACATTCTCTCGAGTTGTTGGCAGAACACAGCTCCCTGAAGCTTGAGGACTGAGGGCCGGTCTGCTGGCTGACTCCACCTGGGGCAGGCCACATGCATCTGCAGTCACATGACCCCTCCCATCTTCAAAGCCCACTTGTGCTATCAATCTCTCTGACTTCCCTTTCTGCCACCAGAGAACGTTCTCTGCTTTTTAAGCACTCACGGGATTCCATTGGGCCCATATCTATAACCCCAAATAATCTCCCTTATTTTAAGGTCAACTGTGCCACACAACACAACATGATCATAGGAGTAATAATAGCAATGCATTCCCAGGTTCCAGGCAATTGTGGGGACATATTTGGGGACCATTTTAGAAATCTTGCTCACCAGATCACTTTTTTATTTGTGCTTCCTGCTCATGAGGTTGCTAGCGGTTACTGCCCTCCCACTTCCAAACTAAGAGATAGGGATCTGCTCCTAACTGCCAACTCAGCAGGCCTGACTTCATACCACAGAGCCAAATAAACTCACTTGGTGTTTACATACCGCACTGTGCAGACTGAGATTACATCTTACCAAACTTTCTGCTTAGCACAGAAGTTACTCCGTCAAACCAATGCTTCATTATGAGTAACTCTGCTTTCAATAAATAAATATCCAGTTGTATTCAACTTCAAAAATGAGCCACAATTAAAAGAAAAGAGGCCATTCTGTGGCTTTTCTGTGGCTTGCTCTGATAAATACATGTTGGCATATGAAGGGCTGTGCCAAGAACAAGCTTTCACAAAGGCAATTAATTAAAACTGACCATTAAAAAAGTAAGTATATACAATATACGATTCACAGAGAAGCATGTACAATAAAAACTACTGAATGCTAATGATTTCCATTATAAATGACTCTCATTAGCATTGCTTAGCAAGTAGCATTAACATGGAATTCTTTTCTATAGTGGCCTTTTAAAGGGAGTTAGAATACTTGAGTAGCAATAAATCCCCAGAACAAAGAGGGGCATATATTACAGCACTGGTGGAGGGGACAGAAGGCCACAGCTGAAGCTGCTTTTTCAGGGCTGTCTTCCTCCATGCTACAGCTGAGGATCTTGCAAATATAATTTGTTTTCAATAAATTACATTGAAGACAATGATTTCTGAGCAAAGGTGGCTTCACAGTCCCAGAAACTAAAGATGTAACCATATAAAAATTCAAAATCACCAGAAATAACATGGTGAAAGGGGCTGTGAGTTACTTATCACTCAAAAGGACCCTTTACTACTGTTGATTTCCTTTAAATATTGACCTTTTCAAATATAGTCAAAATACATTTTCATTGCCAAGAGGCAATAAAATATTTCCTCTGAGAGAATTCTGGGGCAGTGGCCAAAGCACTGGCTTTTGACCCCAAAGTCTCCCCTCTATGTCCTGGGGCCAGTCCACTGAGCACACTACCGAGCAGGAGTTTAATCATTTAAAAAATGAGGTCAACAATCTACAGGGCTGCTACCAGGATCAAATAAGTCAGAGGAGATGCAGAAATGCAGCATACACCACTCCAGGCACACCTCCAGTGTGGAGCAAGACTTCCATGTGACTACCACTCTTGACTCTTGATGACCTAGAAAGTAAACCTGCAGGTCTCATGTCTGCTACAAAACGCCTCATTCCAACCAAGGTGACCACTGTCCACCCACCTGGGAAGAAAACAGCTTCTGCTCAGGCTACTCATCTGGCCAGCCCTGAACCAAGATGCACAGAGCTCTAAGAGTGAACCCTGAGCCACGGAGCATACTACTGACAAAAACATGGCAGGCAGGAAAGATGACCCTCACTTCCTCTTGACCTAGGCCCTCCTTTCCCAGCAACTGGTGGCCTTTCCCACCCCTCTTCCTCCTCCCAGGAACACTCCCACATCCCAACCCAGCATGACTGGCCCCTCCTCAGGTTTCTCCTTAGAAAGGGCTTTTCATGCCTGTTATGATATCCTCATACCCTGTTCATTTCTTTCATTGCACCTATCAAGGTTTATGAGAAGATGTTACTGGGATATGTTAACTTAGAAGCTGTTGCTGATTGGTCTGGTACACAGTAGGTGTTTAGGGCACATTTGCTCAATGAACTAAACAGCTACCCTCTGGGGAGACTGTGCCTCTACAACAGAGATTCTCAAACTTGTTGGCCACAGGACCTCCTTAACACTCTTAAAAATTACTGAGGCCCCCACAAAGAGCTTTTGTTTATACAGGTTCCATCTCTCCATCTTTGCTATATTAGAACATCTTAAAACACAGGAACATATTCCACCAGCTAAGGAAGATGCTATCTTGCATGTTGCTTAGCTTCTGGAAACTCCACTGTATGCTTGTGGGAGAATGAGAGTCAAAAATGCATATAATCTTAGTATAATTGGGAAATTGTTTTAAACCTGCCCCTCTTCCACCTTCAGGAGACTGAACCAAACTTCAGCCAAAAACTAAACTGTAACCAGTCAGATGAAAAAGTACTACAAAGACAGTCAGAAATTTTGCAAAAGGGAAGCTGAACAGAAACAACTGCCTCAGTGCTCTGTCAGGGATTCAAGTGAGGCTCAGCAGTGCTGAGACCAACTGATGCCATGCAACTCCTCCAATTCATTCCCTTGTTTTTGTCACTTAGGAATAAGTATCCTGTTTTGGGACAGCTGTTTTCTTCAGAATAAATTAATAAAGAACATTTTGCCTTATTTGTAATCCGTAAGGTCTGAGTAACCTGAGTGTGTCACTGGTCAACTCTGCATTCAGAAACAGAAAGAAGCAAACCCTGGTCTTGACAATCACATCCAGGCCTGCCCTCGTGTAGTAAAAGTGGGTCAGCAAGAATTCCCTGTAAGGAATGTCCATCTGATATGTGACATTCTGCTGTATCTCATCCCTGTCTAATGGCAACAACAACCAGAAAATATTCAGGAGGCCTAGAAGGGCCAGTGCTCAAATTCATTGAGATGTGCTTGCCAAGCAATAGAGCAAACATTTTAAGTGCTCATTAAACATGTCCAGTCTGATTCGACCCAGGAATATTTGATTAACAAGAGGTACATATCACAGTCTGCAAGGCCCCAGTCTTGAGCAACTGCCAGAGCCTACAGAGCTGGGCTGGCTGGTGGGCTGGGGGAGAGATGCCTGTGCTACGGGCTTCCACTGCCTTCTCCCTGCGGTAAGTGCTGCCAATCATGAACTTGCTCAAGAAATTGTGTCACCTGGACCAAGTCTGATTCCCAGGGTTGAATGACAAGGCTTCCCTGGCTGTAAAATTACATTGTGTCTATGTACTGCCCTTTTTGCACCACAATCTTCCTCTGAGAGGCATCAAGAGAGGCTCCAAGAAGTCCAGCCCCTATGATTAGCCTAGCCTAGGCCAATTCCTGGTATTAAAGAAATTCCAGCTGAATAGAGTGGGTATAAGCCTCCTCAGGGAATTTCAATCGGCCTCTAAAGGATTTTAGGTCAAAGTACTCACACGAATAGCCACAGCCAACACAATCTTGTGGTTACAGGCACCCACAATTTTCCAAGCAGGTGACAAATGATCTTTCTACTACAGTTTAACCTCATCCTGGTTGGCTCCTTTCCACCCCTCACATCTGCTTTACATGTCCTCTCCTGAGCCACATCTTCTCTGAGCAGCCCTTCAACTTGGGTTCCCGGTAATTCTCTACCTAAGCTCCTTACTGTTTCGTTTGTAGGAATTCTCTCCATCCAAGGTATCGTATGGAGAGGTCTGCGTACTTCCCTCTGCTGTTTGGTTCAGCATTCAAAGCACAATTTCTGGCACACAGTTAGGTGCTGGACAAAATCTGAATGCGTGCAATCCTCGTAAACTCTGCATGGCCTCCTTGTCTCCATGTTAGAGATGAGATGTATTGTCAAATGGTAAGACAGCCTGCAGGTGGGGGCAGTGGTGGCACAGGACACAACGTCCTGAATAGGCAGTCACCTCACGTCATCTTAGTCCACCCTGAGGCCATGCCCAGTACACTGTGCATCACCCCTGCCAGCCATGCTCTATGGCTTCCTGGTACCCCTGAGACAATGGCCCCTTGATAGGCAAAGGCTCACAGCAGAAATGGAAAGTGGGCTTGCCCCATCCCCACCCCTCCCTGCTCTCTACCACACAGCCTCCTGAATACCCGTCTCTGTCAGAGCTCTATCTCACAAAGAGCTGTCACAATGAGTTTAGGTGATATACTGAAGAACATGTTTTTTAATAGTTATATTTTCACATTAAAAAGCTAAACAATCAAAGTCTAGAGGAGGGGCTTCAAGATGGCTGACCAGAGACATCTGGTACCTACCTCCTCTATAAAGAAGAACCAAAATAGCCAGGAAGAATCAGACTTCGAATAGATCATCTAAGAGAGAACATGCATTCAACAGAGAAGTGACAGAAAACACCTAGAGCAGGCAAGGAAAGGGAAGTCAGGCAAGGCAGCCGAGAGGTCCCCCAGTGTGGGGAAAGGGGAAGCGAGTGATCTCCAGCGGTCCACATTCCCACCATGCACTCCTGTAATCCCAGCCATGACAGAGCCCTAGACCCTCACAGGCCTTAAGGCTAACAGAGGGAGCTTCCTGGAGATGAAGAGAAGGCATTGCTCCAGGGAGAGAGCTCATGCTGGGTCCCACACACCCCTGGAGTCCAAGGCAGCTGCAAGAAGACACCATACTGAGAGCCCAACCCTCGGGAGACTGCATCCTGCTGGGGGCCCAACAATCCCTGCTTCTCCACATTCCGAGAACCCCACTAACATTCCTCACCACAACCATCGCAGCAGCTAGCTGCTGCTGCCAGGGATGAAGGGCAAGCCACTTGGCAAAGACCCTGCCGCCCCCCAGCGGTGAAACCACTGCACGTTTTCACAAGCGCCAAGGACAAAGTGAGCAAAGTGTGCACTCCCCAGCCACTACCATACAGCTACTGCCACTGAAAGCAACCCCACTCTCCCCAGTAGTAGCACTGCAGTACAGCCATTGCTGCCTCCACCGGAGCATTCTGCCAGGGCCTTGGAATCACCCAGTCCCTGCCCAACACTGCTAGAGCCTGAATGCATCCCTGGGTGGACTGAAGTACGTCCTACCCAGTTTCTGAGTAAACCATCCTGGGGCCTGGGGACTGCCCAGCCCATTCCACCACTATTGGAACCTGAGCATTCTGCTTGGGCATCTGAGGTCAGGCACACCCAACCTACCATTACCACCACATCTAGCACCCAATTGAGTACACATTTGGGCCTGAAGACTGGTTCACCCAGCCCATCACAGCCACTGCCGACATCAGTGCAAACTGCTTGGGAGCCAGAGGGTTGTCCTGCCACTGCTGCTGCCATCACCCATATCATGCCTGCTGCCCAGGGGCCCAAGAATTCACCCACCCACCCAGCTCGCCACTGCCACTACCAGCATTTGAGCAAGCTATATGGAGGCCCCCCAAAACTAACCCATCTGACCCGCTAACACTGGTGCCAGTATAAACTGCACTGAGGCCCAAGGGCAGGCATACTCACCCCACTACTGCCACCACTGGGAACAAGGACAGGCCAACCTGGTATCCCTGTCCCCAGCAAAACTTCACTACAGCCTCCACCATACCCTAAGATACTGAGGAAATCACAGACACCACTGACATGATTCATAGCCAAAGAAATAATACCACGACTACACTACTACACACAATGAGAATCAAAGCTAAAGTGCCCTGCATAACCAACACCACAGACACACCCTCAGGAAAAACTCCTCTCCTACAACAGCAAATTAAGAAAACTAGTAAGAGACTGTTACACCAGATGTGCAGAGATTAACATAAGGACACAAGAAATGAAAAATCAAGGAAATATGACACCCATAAAGGAACACATTAATTCTCTAGCAGTAGATTCCAATTCAAAAAGAAATTTATGAAATCCCAAAAACAGAATTCAAAATAATGATATTAAAACTCAGTGAACACTGGGCATGGTGGCTTTCACCTGTAATCCCAGTACTTTGGGAGCCCCAGGCAGGAGGATTGCTTGAGGCTAGGAGTTCGAGACCAGTCTGAGCAACACAGCAAGACCTCGTCTCTATAAAAAATAAAAATAAAAATTAGCTGGGCATGGTGATGTGTGACTGTAGGCCCAGCTACTCAGGAGGTTGAGGTGGGAGGAATGCTTGAGCACAGGAACTGGAAGCTGCAGTGAGCTACGATCACATCACTACACTCCTGCCTGGGCAACAGAGCAAGATCCAGAAGCTCAGTGAGATACACAGGAATACAGAAAAACAATACAAAGAAATGAGAAATGCAATTCAGGATATGAATGAAACATTTTCCAAAAATACATTATAAAAAAGAACCAAACAGAAATTCTGGAACTGAAAAATTCATTACCTGAAATACAAAATACACTTGAAATACTCAACAAATAGATCAAGTAAAAGAAATAATTTCAGAACTTGAAGACAGGTCTTTTGAAATAATCCAGTAAGACAAAAATGAAATTAAAAAAGGAATAGAAAAGAATGAACAAAGCATACATGACATATGGGACACCATAAAATGACCAAATATTCAAATTCTCAGTGTCTCAGAAGACAAACAGAAAACAAAAAAATGGAATATCTAACAAAATAATAGCTGCAAACTTCCCAAATCTTGCAAAACATTTAGACCTCTAGATATAAGAAGCTCAGAGATACCCAAATATAATTCAAGGTCTCCTCCAGAGCACGTTATAGTCAAACAGTCAAAAGTCAAAGACAAATAGAGAAGCCTAAAAACAGCAAGAAAAAAACATCTAGTCATTTATAAGTGGACCCCCATCAGACCAACAGGAGACTTGTCAGCAGAAGCCTTACAGGCCAGGAGAGAAGGGGATGATATATTCAAAGTAATGAAAGAAAAAAAAAGCCAGCCAAAGATACTATACCCAGCCAAGTTATCACTCATAAATGAGAAGAAATAAAGTCCTTCTCAGACAAGCAAAAGCTGAGGGAATTCACCACTAGATTGGTCCTATAAGAAATGTTTAAGGGAATCCTACACATGGAAGCACAAGAACAGTATCTGCCATCATGAAACATACCAAAGTATAAGACCTACTGGTACAGCAAACACACAAATAAGGAAGAGAAAGGACTCAAATGTTACCACTACAGAAACCTACCAAACCACAATGATAAACAATAAGAAAGAAGGAAACAAAGGATACACAAAACCAGAAATTATTTAATAAAGTCAGAGGAATAAGCCCTCATATATCAATAATAACCCTGAATGTAAATGAATTAAACTTTCCACTTGAAAGATAAAGACTGGCTGAATGGATTTAAAAAAACATTACTCAACTATATGCCGCGTGCAAGAAACTCATCGCACCTGTACAGATACATATAGACTGAAAGTACAGGGATGAAAAAAGATGTTCTATGCAAATAAAAACCAAAAGCAAGTAGGACTAGCTATACCTATATCAGATAAAACAGACTTTAAGTCAAAAACGTAAAAACAGACAAAGAGAAGTCATTATATAATAAAGGAATGAATTCATCAAGAGGCTATAACACTTCTACACATATCTGCACCCTACACCAGAGCACCCAGATGTATAAAGCAAATATTATTAAATCTAAAGGGAGAGACAGACTTCAATACACAATAGTTGGGGACTTCAACACCCCACTCCCATCATTAGACAGATCATCTAGGCAGAAAATGAACAAACATTACATTTAAACTGCGTGTTAGGACAATGGACTTAACAGTTACAGAACGTTTCATCCAACAACTACAGAATACACATTTCTCAGCACACAGACCATTCTTCAGGATAGGCCATACGTTAGGACACAAATAAGTCTCAACGAAGTTTTTAAAAACTGAAATCAAGTCAAGTATGTTTCTCAGACCACAATGGTATAAAACTAGAAATCAACTAGAAACTGTACAATTACATGGAAATTAAACAACATGCTCCTCAATGACCACTGGGTAAAGGAAGAAATTAAGGAGAAAACATAAAAATATCTTAAATAAAAATTGAAATAAAACATACCAAAATCTATGGGATACAGCAAAAGCAGTGCTAACAGGGAAGTCCATAGCAATAAACACCTACATCAAAAAAGTAGAAAAATTTCAAACAATCAAAGGATGCACCTCAAGGATCTAGAAATCCAATAAAAAACCAAATCCAAAATTAGTAGAAGGAAAGAAATAATAAACATTAGAGGAGAACTAAACTAAACAGGGGCCAAAAAACATACAAAAGGATCAATGAAACAAAAAATTAATTTTTTGAAAAACTAAAATTGATAGACTAGCTAGACTAACCAATAAAAAAAGGCAGAAGACCTAAATAAAATCTGAAATGAAAAAGGAGACATTACAAATGATAACACAGAAATACAAGAGATCATCAGAGACTATTATGAACTATATGCTATCAAACTGGAAAACCTAGAGGAAATGGATAAACACATAACCTACCATGATTGATCTGGAAGAAACAGAAAACTTGGACAGATCAATAAGAAGTAATGAGATTTAAAGAGTAATAAAAAGCCTCCTAACAACAAAAAGTCCAGGATTGGATGGCTTCACTGCCAAATTCTACCAAACTTTCAAAGAAGAAAAATTCTTCTATCTATTCCAAAAAATTGAAAGAGAGAATTCTCTTTAACTCATTCTACCAGCATTATGCTGACACCAAAACCAGACAAGGACACGACAAAAAAGAAAACTACAGGCCGATATCCCTGATAGGCATAGATGCAAAAATCCTTAACAAAATACTAGTAAAGCAAATCCAATTGCACATCAAAAAGACAGTACATGATTAAGGGAATTTATCCCAAGGATGCAACGGGTATTTCATCACATGCAAATCAATAAATGTGATACATCACGTAAACAGAATGAAGGATAAAATCATATGATCGTCTCAATAGAAACAGAAAAAGCATTTGATAAATTCAACATTCCTTCATGATAAAAACTCTCAACAAACTAGGCAAAGAAAGAAATACCACAATATTAATAAAGGCCATATATGACAAACCCACAGCTAACATAAATCTGAATGGGGGAAAAGTGAAAGAAAGCCTTCCCTCTAAGAACTGTAACAAGACAAGAATGCCCACTGATAGGGTTTGGCTGGGTCTCCACCCAAATCTCATCTTCAATTGTGGCTCCCATAATTCCCACATGTTGTGGCAGGGACTCAGTGGGAGATAACTGAATCATAGGTGCAGTTTCCCCCATACTGTTCTCATGGTAGTGAATAAGTCTCATGAAATCTGATGAATTTTTTTTTTTTTTTTTTTTTTGTAAGGGGAAGCCCCTTTCACTTGGTTCTCATTTCTCCCTTGTCTGCCGTGATGTAAGTAAGACATGCCTTTAATTGTCCCCCATGATTGTGAGGCCTCCCCAGCCACGTGGAACTGTGAGTCCATTAAACCTCTTTCACTTTAAAAATTACCCAGTCTTGGGTATGTCTTTATCAGCAGTGTGATAACAAACTAATACAGTAAATTGGTACCAGTAAGTGAGGTGCTGCTATAAAGATGGCTGAAAATGTGGAAGCAACTTTGGATCTTGGTAACAGGCAGAAGTTGGAACGATTTGGAGGGCTCAGAAGAAGACAGGAAAATGTGGGTAAGTTTGGAACTTCCTAGACACTTGTTGAATGGCTTTGACCAAAATGTTGATCATGATATGGACAATGAAATCCAGGCTGGGGTGGTCTCAGATGGAGAGGAGAAACTTGTTGCAAACTGGAGTAAAGGTGACTCTTGCTATGTTTTAGCAAAGAGACTGGCAGCATTTTGCCCCTGATGTGTGGAACTTTGAACTTGAGGGAGATGATTTAGGGTATCTGGCAGAAGAAATTTCTAAGCACCAAAGCATTCAGGAAGTGACTTGGGTACTGTTAAGAACATTCAGTTTTAAAAAGTTTTAAAAGCATTCTCAGAGAAACAGAGAATAAAAGCAGAAAATTTGTGGCCTGATGATGCGATAGAAAAGAAAAACCCAGGCTGGGCACAGTGGCTCACGCCTGTAATCCCAGCACTTTGGGAGGCTGAGGCAGGCGTATCACGAGGTCAGGAGATCGAGACCATCCTGGCTAACATGATGAAACCCCATCTCTACTAAAAACACAAAAAATTAGCCAAGCATGGTGGCGGGCACCTGTAGTCCCAGCTACTCAGGAGGCTGAGGCAGGAGAATGGTGTGAACCCATCCGGGAGGCAGAGCTTACAGTGAGCTGAGATCGCACCACTGCACTCCTGCCGGGGCGACAGAGCAAGACTCCATCTCAAAAAAAAAAAAAAAAAAGATAAAAAAGAAAAGAAAAACCCATTTTCTGAGGAGAAATTCAAGCCAGGTGTGGAAACTTGCATAAGTAACGAACAGCCAAATGTTAATCACCAACTCAATGGGGAAAATGTCTCAAGGGCATGTCAGAGATCTGTGTGGCAGCCAATCCCATCACAGGCCCAGAGGCCTACGAGGAAAAAAAATGGTTTCAAGGGCTGGGCCCAGGGCCCCCTTGCTGTGTGCAGCCTAGAGACTCGGTGCCCTGCATCCCAGCTACTCTAACCAAAGGTTACAAGCAGCCAGGGTATAGTTCAGGCCATGGCTTCAGAGGGTGCAAGCCCCAAGCCTTGGCAGCTTCCATGTAGTGTTGAGCCTGCAGGTACACAAATGTCAAGAATTGAGATTTGGGAACCTCCGCCTAGATTTCAGAGAATGTATGAAAATGTCTGGATGTTCAGGCACTGATATGCTGCAAGGATGGAGCCCTCATGGAGAACCTCTGCTAGAGCAGTGTGAAAGGGAAATGTGGGTTGCAAGCCACCACACACAGTCCCCACTGGGGCACTGCTTAGTGGAGCTGTGAGAAGAGGGCCACCATCCTCCCGACTCCAGAATGGTATATCTACTAACAGCTTGCACTGTGCACCTGGAAAAGCTGCAGACACTCAATGCCAGCTCATGAAAGCAGTCAGGAGAGGGGTTATACCCTGCAAAGCTACAGGGACAGAGTTGCCAAAGGCAGTGGGAGCCCACCTCTTGTGTCAGCATGACCTGGATGTGAGACATGGAGTCAAAGGAGATCATTTTGGAGCTTTAAGAATGGACTGACCCATTGGATTCTGGACTTGCATGGGGCCTTCAGCCCCTTTGTTTTGGCCAGTTTCTCCCATTTGGAATGGGTGTATTTATCCAATGCCTGTGCCCCCATTGTATCTAGAAAGTAACTAACTCAGTTTTGATTTTACAGGCTCACAGGTGGAGGGGAGTTGCCTTGTCTCAGATGAGACTTTGGACCATGGACTTTTGAGTTAATGCTGAAATGAGTTAGGACTTTGGGGGACTGTTGGGAAGGCATGGGTGGTTTTGAAATGTGAGGACATGAGATTTGGGAGAGGCCAAGGGCAGAGTGATATGGTTTGGCTGTGTCCCCACCAAATCTTTTTGAATTGTAGCTCCCATAATTCCCATGTGTCATGGGAGGGACCCAGTGGCGGATAACCGAATCATGGGGGTGGTTTCCCCCATACTGTTCTTGTAGTGAGTAAGTCTCAAGACATCTGATAGTTTTATAAGGGGAAACCTCTTTTGCTTGGTTCTCATTTCTCCCTTGTCTGCTGCCATGTAAGACGTGCCTTTCGCCTTCTGCCATGATTGTGAGGCCTCCCTAGCTACATGGAACTGTGAGTTCATTACACCTCTTTTTCTTTAAAAATTACCCAGTCTCAGGTATGTGTTTATCAGCAGCGTGAAAACAGACTAATATACCCACTTTCACCACTCCTGTTCAACACAGTACTGGAAGTCCCAGTCAGAGCAATCAGTCAAGAGAAGAAATAAAAGGCATTCAAATTGGAAAAAAGTAAGTTAATTTGTCCCTTTTTGCAGATGATATGATTTTATACCTAGAAAAATCTAAGGCTCCATTAGAAAATTTAGATCTGATAAATTCAGAAAAGTTATAGGATACAAAAATAAACATACAAAAATCAGTAGTGTTTCTATGTACCAATAATGAACTAGTGGAGAAAGAAATGAAAAAGGCAATCCCATTTAAAATAGCTATACAGGGGGTGGAGCAAGATGGCCGAATAGGAACAGGTCCAGTCTCCAGCTCCCAGCGCGAGCGACACAGAAGACAGGTGATTTCTGCATTATCAACTGAGGTACTGGGTTCATCTCACTGGGGAGTGCCGGACAATCAGTGCTGGTCAGCTGTTGCAGCCCGACCAGCGAGAGCTGAAGCAGGGCGAGGCATCGCCTCACCTGGGAAGTGAAAGGCGGAAGGGAATCCCTTTTCCTAGCCAGGAGAACTGAGACACATACCTGGAAAATCGGGTAATTCCCACCCCAATACTGCGCTATAAGCAAACGGGCACACCAGGAGATTATATCCCACACCTGGCTGGGAGGGTCCTATGCCCACGGAGCCTTCCTCATTGCTAGCACAGCAGTCTGCGATCTAATCGCAAGGCAGCAGCGAGGCTGGGGGAGGGGTGCCCGCCATTGCTGAGGCTTAAGTAGGTAAACAAAGCCCTGGGAAGATCAAACTGGGTGGAGCTCACAGCAGCTCAAGGAGGCCTGCCAGTCTCTGCAGACTCCACCTCTGGGGACAGGGCACAGCTAAACAACAACAACAACAACAACAACAACAAGAGCAGCAGAAACCTCTGCAGACGCAAGCGACTCTGTCTGACAGCTTTGAAGAGAGCAGTGGATCTCCCAACACGGAGGTTGAGATCTGAGAACGGACAGACTGCCTGCTCAAGCGGGTCCCTGACCCCTGAGTAGCCTAACTGGGAGACATCCTTCACTAGCGGCAGACCCACACCCTACACCTCACACGGTGGAGTACACCCGTAAGAGGAAGCTTGCAAAGCAAGAATCAGACAGGTACACTCGCTGTTCAGCAGTATTCTATCTTCTGCAGCCTCTGCTGCTGACACCCAGGCAAACAGGGTCTGGAGTGGACCTCAAGCAATCTTCAACAGACCTACAGCTGAGGGTCCTGACTGTTAGAAAGAAAACTAACAAACAGGAAGGACACCCACACCAAAACCCCATCAGTACATCACCATCATCAAAGACCAGAGGCAGATAAAACCACAAAGATGGGGAAAAACCAGGGCAGAAAAGCTGGAAATTCAAAAAATAAGAGCGCATCTCCCCCAGCAAAGGAGTGCAGCTCATCGCCAGCAACGGATCAAAGCTGGACGGAGAATGACTTTGACGAGATGAGAGAAGAAGGCTTCAGTCCATCAAACTTCTCAGAGCTAAAGGAGGAATTACGTACCCAGCACAAAGAAACTAAAAATCTTGAAAAAAGAGTGGAAGAACTGATAACCACAATAATTAATGCAGAGAAGGCCATAAACGAACAGACAGAGATGAAAACCATGACATGAGAAATACGTGACAAATGCACAAGCTTCAATAACTGACTCAATCAACTGGAAGAAAGAGTATCAGCGATTGAGGATCAAATGAATGAAATGAAGCGAGAAGAGAAATCTAAAGAAAAAAGAAGAAAAAGAAATGAACAAAGCCTGCAAGAAGTATGGGATTATGTAAAAAGACCAAATCTACGTCTGATTGGGGTGCCTGAAAGTGAGGGGGAAAATGGAACCAAGTTGGAAAACACTCTTCAGGATATCATACAGGAGAACTTCCCCAACCTAGTAGGACAGGCCAACATTCAAATTCAGGAAATACAGAGAACGCCACAAAGATACTCCTCGAGAAGAGCAACTCCAAGACACATAATTGCCAGATTCACCAAAGTTGAAATGAAAGAAAAAATCTTAAGGGCAGCCAGAGAGAAAGGTCGGGTTACCCACAAAGGGAAGCCCATCAGACTAACAGCAGATCTCTCGGCAGAAACTCTACAAGCCAGAAGAGAGTGGGGGCCAATATTCAACATTCTTAAAGAAAAGAATTTTAAACCCAGAATTTCATATCCAGCCAAACTAAGTTTCATAAGTGAAGGAGAAATAAAATCCTTTACAGATAAGCAAATGCTTAGAGATTTTGTCACCACCAGGCCTGCCTTACAAGACACCCTGAAGGAAGCACTAAACATGGAAAGGAACAACCGGTACCAGCCATTGCAAAAACATGCCAAAATGTAAAGACCATCGAGGCTAGGAAGAAACTGCATCAACTAATGAGCAAAACAACCAGTTAATATCATAATGGCAGGATCAAGTTCACACATAACAATATTAACCTTAAAGGTAAATGGACTAAATGCTCCAATTAAAAGACACAGACTGGCAAACTGGATAAAGAGTCAAGACCCATCAGTCTGCTGTATTCAGGAGACCCACCTCACACGCAGAGACATACATAGGCTCAAAATAAAGGGATGGAGGAAGATCTACCAAGCAAATGGAGAACAAAAAAAAGCAGGGGTTGCAATACTAGTCTCTGATGAAACAGACTTGAAACCATCAAAGAGCAAAAGAGACAAAGAAGGCCATTACATAATGGTAAAGGGATCAATTGAACAGGAAGAGCTAACTATCCTAAATATATATGCACCCAATACAGGAGCACCCAGATTCATAAAGCAAGTCCTTAGAGACTTACAAAGAGACTTAGACTCCCATACAATAATAATGGGAGACTTCAACACCCCACTGTCAACATTAGACAGATCAACGAGACAGAAAGTTAACAAGGATATCCAGGAATTGAACTCATCTCTGCAGCAAGCAGACCTAATAGACATCTACAGAACTCTCCACCCCAAATCAACAGAATATACATTCTTCTCAGCACCACATCACACTTATTCCAAAATTGACCACATAATTGGAAGTAAAGCACTCCTCAGCAAATGTACAAGAACAGAAATTATAACAAACTGTCTCTCAGACCACAGTGCAATCAAACTAGAACTCAGGACTAAGAAACTCAATCAAAACCGCTCAACTACATGGAAACTGAATAACCTGCTCCTAAATGACTACTGGGTACACAATGAAATGAAGGCAGAAATAAAGATGTTCTTTGAAACCAATGAGAACAAAGATACAACATACCAGAATCTCTGGGACACATTCAAAGCAGTGTGTAGAGGGAAACTTATAGCACTAAATGCCCACAAGAGAAAGCTAGAAAGATCTAAAATTGACACTCTAACATCACAATTAAAAGAACTAGAGAAGCAAGAGCAAACACATGCAAAAGCTAGCAGAAGGCAAGAAATAACTAAGATCAGAGCAGAACTGAAGGACATAGAGACACAAAAAAACCCTCCAAAAAATCAATGAATCCAGGAGTTGGTTTTTTGAAAAGATCAACAAAATTGATAGACCGCTAGCAAGACTAATAAAGAAGAAAAGAGAGAAGAATCAAATAGACGCAATAAAAAATGATAAAGGGGATATCACCACCGACCCCATAGAAATACAAACTACCATCAGAGAATACTATAAACACCTCTATGCAAATAAACTGGAAAATCTAGAAGAAATGGATAATTTCCTGGACACTTACACTCTCCCAAGACTAAACCAGGAAGAAGCCGAATCCCTGAATAGACCAATAACAGGCTCTGAAATTCAGGCAATAATTAATAGCCTCCCAACCAACAAACGTCCAGAACCAGATGGATTCACAGCTGAATTCTACCAGAGGTACAAGGAGGAGCTGGTACCATTCCTTCTGAAACTATTCCAATCAATAGAAAAAGAGGGAATCCTCCCTAACTCATTTTATGAGGCCAACATCATCCTGATACCAAAGCCTGGCAGAGACACAACAAAAAAAGAGAATTTTAGACCAATATCCCTGATGAACATTGATACAAAAATCCTCAAGAAAATACTGGCAAACCGGATCCAGCAGCACATCAAAAAGCTTATCCACCATGATCAAGTCGGCTTCATCCCTGGGATGCAAGGCTGGTTCAACATACGCAAATCAATAAACGTAATCCAGCATATAAACAGAACCAAAGACAAAAACCACATGATTATCTCAATAGATGCAGAAAAGGCCTTTGACAAAATTCAACAGCCCTTCATGCTAAAAATTCTCAATAAATTCGGTATTGATGAAACGTATCTCAAAATCATAAGAGCTATTTATGACAAACCTACAGCCAATATCATACTGAATGGGCAAAAACTGGAAAAATTCCCTTTGAAAACTGGCACAAGACAGGGATGCCCTCTCTCACCACTCCTACTCAACATAGTGTTGGAAGTTCTGGCTAGGGCAATCAGGCAAGAGAAAGAAATAAAGAGTATTCAGTTAGGAAAAGAAGAAGTCAAATTGTCCCTGTTTGCAGATGACATGATTGTATATTTAGAAAACCCCATTGTCTCAGCCCAAAATCTCCTTAAGCTGATAAGCAACTTCAGCAAAGTCTCAGGATACAAAATTAATGTGCAAAAATCACAAGCATTCTTATACACCAGTAACAGACAAACAGAGAGCTAAATCATGAATGAACTTCCATTCACAGTTGCTTCAAAGAGGATAAAATACCTAGGAATCCAACTTACAAGGGATGTAAAGGACCTCTTCAAGGAGAACTACAAACCACTGCTCAGTGAAATAAAAGAGGACACAAACAAATGGAAGAACATACCATGCTCATGGATAGGAAGAATCAGTATCATGAAAATGGCCATACTGCCCAAGGTAATTTATAGATTCAATGCCATCCCCATCAAGCTACCAATGACTTTCTTCACAGAATTGGAAAAAACTGCTTTAAAGTTCTTATGGAACCAAAAAAGAGCACACATCTCCAAGACAATCCTAAGTCAAAAGAACAAAGCTGGAGGCATCATGCTACCTGACTTCAAACTATACTACAAGGCTACAGTAACCAGAACAGCATGGTACTGGTACCAAAACAGAGATATAGACCAATGGAAAAGAACAGAGTCCTCAGAAATAATACCATACATCTACAGCCATCTGATCTTTGACAAACCTGACAAAAACAAGAAATGGGGAAAGGATTCCCTATTTAATAAATGGTGCTGGGAAAATTGGCTAGCCATAAGTAGAAAGCTGAAACTGGATCCTTTCCTTACTCCTTATACGAAAATTAATTCAAGATGGATTAGAGACTTAAATGTTAGACCTAATACCATAAAAACCCTAGAAGAAAACCTAGGTAATACCATTCAGGACTTAGGCATGGGCAAGGACTTCATGTCTAAAACACCAAAAGCAATGGCAACAAAAGCCAAAATTGACAAATGGGATCTAATTAAACTAAAGAGCTTCTGCACAGCAAAAGAAACTACCATCAGAGTGAACAGGCAACCTACAGAATGGGAGAACATTTTTGCAATCTACTCATCAGACAAAGGGCTAATATCCAGAACCTACAAAGAACTCAAACAAATTTACAGAAAAAATCAAACAACCCCATCAAAAAGTGGGCAAAGGATATGAACAGACATTTCTCAAAAGAGGACATTCATACAGCCAACAGGCACATGAAAAAATGCTCATCATCACTGGCCATCAGAGAAATGCAAATCAAAACCACAATGAGATACCATTTCACACCAGTTAGAATGGCAATCATTAAAAAGTCAGGAAACAACAGGTGCTGGAGAGGATATGGAGAAATAGGAACACTTTTACACTGTTGGTGGGACTGCAAACTAGTTCAACCATTATGGAAAACAGTATGGCGATTCCTCAAGGATCTAGAACTAGAAGTACCATATGACCCAGCCATCCCATTACTGGGTATATACCCAAAGGATTATAAATTATGCTGCTATAAAGACACATGCACACGTATGTTTACTGCGGCACTATTCACAATAGCAAAGACTTGGAATCAACCCAAATGTCCATCAGTGACAGACTGGATTAAGAAAATGTGGCACATATATACCATGGAATACTATGCAGCCATAAAAAAGGATGAGTTTGTGTCCTTTGTAGGGACATGGCTGCAGCTGGAAACCATCATTCTCAGCAAACTATCGCAAGAACAGAAAACCAAACACTGCATGTTCTCACTCATAGGTGGGAACTGAACAATGAGATCACTTGGACTCGGGAAGGGGAACATCACACACTGGGGCCTATCATGGGGAGGCGGTAGGGGAGAGGGATTGCATTGGGTGTTATACCTGATGTAAATGACGAGTTGATGGGTGCTGACGAGTTGATGGGTGCAGCACGCCAACATGGCACAAGTATACATATGTAACAAACCTGCACGTTATGCACATGTACCCTAGAACTTAAAGTATAATAAAAAAATAAATAAAATAAAATAAAATAAAATAGCTATACAAAATAAAATACCCAGAAATCAATTTAATCAAAGAGGTCAAAGACCTTGCAAGAAAAACTACAGAACACTGATGAAAGAAGCTGAAGAGGACACGAGCAAATTGAAAGATATCCCATGTCTACAGATCAAAAGAATTAATGTCATTAAAATGACCATACTACTCAAAGCAATCTACAGATTCAATGCAATCGCTATAAAAATGTCAATGTCATTTTACACAGAAACAGAAAAAACAATCCTAAAACCATACGGAACTAAAAAAGAGCATAAATAGCCAAAACAATCCTAATAAAAACAAACAAAGCTGAAAGGATCATACTGCCTGACTTCAAAGGATATTACAAGGCTATGGAAACCAAAATAAGCATGGTGTTGTTATAAAAACAGATACAGGCCAGGAGTGCTGGCTCACACCTGTAATCCCAGCACTTTGGGAGGCCAAGGCAGGTGGATCACCTGACATCAGGAGTTCAAGACCAGCCTGGCCAACATGGTGAAACCCCATCTCTACTAAAAATACAAAAATTAGCCAGGCTTGGTGGTAATCCCACCTGTAATTACCACCTGTAATCCCAGCTAATCAGGGGGCTGAGGCAGGGAGAACTGCTTGAACCCAGGAGGCAGAGGGTGCAGTCAGCCAAGATAGTGCCACTGCACTCCAGCCTGGGTGACAGAGCAAGACTCTGCCTCAAAAAAGAAACAAACAACAACAACAAAACCCAGATACACAGAACGATGGAATAAAATCACAACACAGAAATAAATCCATGTATTTACTGCAAACTGATTTTCAACAAAGGTACCAAGAACATGCATTAGGGAAAGGGCACCCTCTCAATAAACGGTGCTGGGAAAATTAGAGATCCATATGCAGATGAATGAAACTGAAGTCCTTTCTCTCATCACACACAAAAATCAAATCAAGATGGATTAAACACTCAAACATAAGACCTGAAACTATAAAACTATTAGAAGAAACCACAGGGAGTACACTTCAAGACACTGATCTAGGCAATGATTTTATGGCTAAGACCTCAAAAGCATAGGCAACAAAACCAAAAACAGACAAAAGAGACTCTATTAAACTGAAAAGCTTCTGCGCGGCATAGGAAAACAATCAACAGAGTGAAGACACAACCTGTTGAATGGGAGAAAATATGTGCAAACTACCCATCGAACAAGGGACTAACATACAGAATATGTAAGAAACTCAAACAACATTAAAAACACAAACAATTCCATTAAAAACTGGGCAAAGGACACGACCAGACAGTTCTCAGAAAAAGGCATATAAATGACCACAGCTGCCTGAAAAACTGCTCAGCATCACTAATCATCAGGGAATAACAGATGTTGGTGAAGATGCAGAGAAAAGGAAACTCTTACGTATTGTTGGTGGGAATGTAAATTAGTACAGCCAGTATGAAAAATAGTATGGGAATTCTTCAAAAAACTAAAAATAGAACTACTATATAATACAGCAATCTCACAACAGAGTATTTCCCCAGAGTATTTCACAACAGAGTATTTCCACAGAGGAAAATAAATTAGTATTATCAAAGAGATATCTGTACTCCCATGTTTATCGTAGCACTATTCGCAAAAGATATGGAATCAGCTTAAGTGTCCATCAACGGACAAACAGGTAAAGAATTTGTGACTTATATACAGAATGAAATACTATTCAGCCATACAAAAAGAATGAAATCATGTCATCTGTAGCAACATGGATGGAGGTCATTATGTTAAGTGAAATAAGCCAGACACAGAAAGACAAATATTACATGTTCTCACTCACATGTGGGAGCTAAAAAATTTGATCTCATGGAGGTAGAAAGTAGAATTATAGGTACCAGAGGCTGGGAAGGGTGTGCATGGAGCGAGGAGTGAGGGATAAAGAAAGGTTGGTTAATGGGTACAAAAATACAGTTAGATAGTCACAATAAGTTCTAATGTTCGATAACAACAGAGTAGCGTGACTACAGTTAACAATATATTATATACTTCAAAATAACTAGAAGAGAGGCTTAAAATGTTTCCGACACATAAACATGATCAATATTCCAGTGAGGGACACCCCAAATACCCTGACTTGATCATTATATCGTCTACGCATGTAACAAAATATCAGAGGTACCCCATAAATATGTACAAATAAACTAAAAAAAGAAAACCAATCAAATGTGATCTCAGATACTACACAATAATATAAAACTTTTGAGTCTGTTCTTTAGAAAATGATTAAGCAAACAGCAGCAAGGGAAGTACATAGGGTGAGGATTGAGTGTGGACTGGGGATCTGGGGAACATCCTCCAGAACGGCTCAGCTGGCCCACATGGTCAAGGACCCTGCAGTGAGGTGAAGGTCTGGGCAAGATGCATGGGGGTTTCATGGGGGCTGCATTCCAGTGCCTGTCGTCTTTGTATAAGCATGTCACCTGTGTGACTCAAACTGCCTCAAACTTCTCCAAGCACTCAGTCAATTAAACAGATTTTTTTCCCAGGGAGGACATTCTGCTGCTTCTAAAAATACAAGATATTCTACACATTGCTATCATTACAAACTGTGATAGGTGCTATGAAGAAAAAGAATAACAAAATCCAAATGAGTGATAAAATTTAGATTAAGGGGAGGGTGTCAAGGGTAAGCGACTCTAAAGAAGCTAAGAACTGAAGGAGAAATGAGTTAGGAATATTAGCCATTCATGCAAAAAAGGGGTAAGATTGGGAGAGGCCTCTCGGACAGAACAGCATGTGCAAAGGTGCGCAGGTAGGAATTTGGCTTGTTTGAAAATCGTCAAGGTAGTCACCATACCTAGATCATGACCAAGGGGATATTGTACAGGATCAGGTTCCAAGTGGCCAGGCCCAGGTCACCTTAGATCTGATAGCTCACGGTAGTGTAATCAGAAACACTGAAGAATTGAAAACAGAAGCATTAGGATTCTATTTACTGGCTGCTGGGTGCTAGACGGTTTGTGATAGATTCTTGAGAAGCTACTGCAGGAGTTTAGGAGGCCGGGCCTGGGAAGTGGCTGGGATGATGAAGAGGGATGAACAATAGGCTGGGTATCAAGTGTCTAGCAGAACACCATGCAAACATTCACTAAACATGTACTGACAACCTCCAGGGCTCCATCCCATCACTGGCTCTGCAGATTTAGGGGTAAACAGAGCATGGCTCTACACTCGTGGAGGTTATATGTGGGGTGAAGGTGCAGTGGAAAAAAATTCATGAAAACCCAGGCAGTGATAAGTGCAATCTCGAAAAATAAAAGGAAAAGGTGTCTTTGGACCCCTTAGGACGTTAATTGGAGGTGACAAATTTCATGAAATCCCTTGGTAACAGAGGCTCAACAAATGATATCCATTAACATTGTACTATCAATACAAAATAAGTATTGGGTGAAGACTTCGCCATTGTAATTGCTTAAATATCCCAATATGCTTCTTTTATTAACTCTTTAAGGGGATCAAATCCAGCTGCCCATTTTGAAGAGAGGCAAGCCACCACAGACCTAGCAGCCTCATAAACATCCCATCCAACCTACCTGCTTCCTTCTTTGAAAATGGAGCCTGGTTTTTAAAGTCAATATGCTTGCAATACACACTGAGACACTCTGTAACAAAATCTAGATGGAATACTAGGAGGCAGGATTAAAGGTTTATTTTTTACCTCTTTTCAGCCTCTAAATTTATGCCAGCAAGAGATGAACTGCAGAAGCATAAAGCAGACTGCAGTGACTGGCTAATGTGCTGACCATGGCTGGGGTCTAAGAGTCAGCAGAAAAAGTCTCCTGACAGAGACAACGGGGATTTCAGGTAGCATAAAGTATGTCCACATTGTGGCCTCCTTTAATCTCAAGAGTGTGTCTGCTATTCTGAAGATACGATTTTACATGTCACGGCCTAAAACTGGGTTCAAACAGCAGGTTCATTTAATAAATACTCCAATTAAAAAAAACTGACTTCTCAAAAACAGTTATCTTCCACAGGGGGCCTGCCCTCCCTTCCTCAATCCCACTGAACTGGTTCATGCCTAACCACCTTATACAGCATGCTAACTATCTTCGTTACAAAGGGGTACACTTTGCAAAAGAATTTCATGTTGACAGGTTAACCAGGAAGTTCTGTGAGTAATCAAATGTTCTAAAGGCTCACGCCACTCAGATTCTCTCCAATGACTCTAGTAAGCATCCTGGAACTCACTGGACACAGTAAGTGTCCAGTCACAAACAGCACACAGTAAAAATGTATGCAAGAAGGGGCTGGGCACAGTGGCTCACACCTGTAATCCCAGAACTTTGGGAGGCCAAGGTGGGTGGATCACGAGGTCAGGAGTTTGAGACCAGCCTGACCAACATAGTGAAACCCCATCTCTACTGAAAATACAAAAATTAGCTGGGCGTGGTGGCATGCACCTGTAATCCCAGCTATTCAGGAGGCTGAGGAAGGAGAATTGCTTAAATCCAGGAGGCGGAGGCTGCAGTGAGCCAAGATTGTGCCATGGCACTCCAGCCTGGGCGACAGAGCGAGACTCTGTCCAAAAAAAAAAAAAAATATGTAAGAAGGAAAAAATAATATATGGTTCTCTATTGTTCAGCAATAAATAATAAAGCTACCATTAAATGAACTATCCTGGCCCAATCAACCTAACATCACCAGGATTCAACAAAGTTTGACAAGAGTCAGGTTTGCTGGCTCAGTTTAATAGGTGAGCTGCCCCATGGCTCCATGCAAACATTAATCCCAAGACTCAGAACAACCCTGAAGGTTATATTATTACCCTACCTTTTTTTTTTTTTTTTTTTGGAGACAGAGTTTTGCTCTTGTTGCCTAGGCTGGAGTGCAATGGCACGATCTCAGTTCACTGCAACCTCCGCCTCCTGGGTTCAAGCGATTCTCCTGCCTCAGCCTCCCAAGTAGCTGGGATTGCAGGTGTGCACTACCACGCCTGGCTATTTTTTGTATTTTTAGTAGAGATGGGGATTCGTCATGTTGGCCAGACTGGTCTCAAACTCCTGACCTCTGGTGATCTGCCCGCCTCGGCTTCCCAAAGTGCTGGGATTACAGGTATGAGTCACCGTGCCTGGCTTACCCTACTTTTACTGATAACTAAATTAAAGTTCAGACAGATGTCCTTTTTCAAAATCACATGGCTAGTAAGTCATCATCCATGTTAACTCCAAAACCCTTACAAAGTTCAAAATACCCACAACCCAAGCCAAGATGATAGCCTTTCCTCTAGACTTTTTAAGACGGTGGTTTGCAAACGTTTTTTTTTTTTTTTTTTTAACTATAGGAAGAAGTTTCCTTTAAATAAAATGTGACTGAAATCCATGAACGAACAGGTACATATTTAAGGCATAAGATGTCCTCCTTCAGAACTGCCCCTGGCTACTAGCTACTAGGGCAAGGCAATATGTGCTACTGAGTGTTTTTTAACACGTTTAATTCAACTTAAGCAAACAGTCCATCTGCAGCTGCACCTTCTCACTTTTCTCCATGCTTAGACACTGATCAGCTCCTTTGAAAGGTGCAAAAATGGGCAGCAATGGTTTACCACTGCATAGTTCTAGCACTGCAGCATTCCTGACCAAAGGAACAGCAAAAGAAAAGAAATGGAGGTTGGATGGGAAAAAATATTTTGTGAAAGGTATTCCTATTTTTAATGCAAAATTAAGTGGAAAAATAATATAATTAGATTACAAATATGCCTAAGAACAGATGAATGTCTTAAGAAGGTTTGCCAGAGTTTACTTTTAGTTTTAAAAAATAAGGTGACCTGAATGAAAACATATGTGTAGTCAGTACATTAAAATGGCATATAATGTAACTGTTGATTTCAGAGTATCTAGGAGGCCTGAGACAGCAGACAGATTTTGTCACTTGTTCAAATCCTCCCAGCTGAATCTATGTTGTGTTTGGCCACATGCCAAAAACATGGGGAAAAGGTTCACCCTTGCAAAGAACTTTCATGGCCATTAACTGTATGGCAAAGGAGTTGGCCAGAGTCAATGTCTGGGCTGTGAGAGGAGCGCAGCCTGGGAGCAAGCGCACTGCATCAGATACACTCTGCTGGTTCCTAGGTCATACCCTGGCACGCAGTGTGCTGCTGGTGGGCTAAAGTGACCACACTACAGGTGAGCAGATGCTGTTGGATGGCTGATTCACTTCCCAAGCCCTCCTTTCCCTAGCTGCCTTCCAGCTAGAGGTGGCCTGTGATCCAGTTCTGGCCAGGGAGATGTAAGCAGATTTCAGGCGGCCAGGTGGGACTTCTGAGAAAACTTTTGCCTTCCTGCTGAAAATGGTGACTCTCAGCTAACAGACCTCTTAATCCTTGATCATTCCTCTAATTCCTGCCAAGGCCACAACCACAATGCCTGAAGGTCCAGCTCTCACCGTGAGACCATCTGTCAAGTAGGAGGTAGCACAGAGAGGAAAGAGCTTGAGTCCCTGGCAACATCTGTTGCAGGGAGCCGAAGGCCCATGGGACGTGACCAACTCAGCATCCCACTGGAGGCTATATGATCAAACAGCAAACCGTTTGTCACGAATGCAGGATATGAGTAAACTCACGACTGCCCCTGCTGACTGCTCCTGCTGACAGAAGGTTTGGCAGAGGCAATCACTTCCTGGAGCCGAGGTTAGCTACAGCGACATCTAGAGGCTGTTGTCTGAGGAATGCAGTCTTGCAAGCCTACTCTAGACTGAGCAGCTGACCACTTCTTCCACCCCCATTCTCACTATCTGTTTTGACTAATAAATACGGAGGGCTGTGTAAAGCTCAGGGCCCTTGTCCACTAGAGCCAAGGTGCCCCGTTTTTCCAAATATAAACTTTTGTCTCTTGTCTTTTATTCCTGCGTTTGCCCCTTGTTCAGTGCCCCTAGGTCCGTGCGGGTTACATAGTGGTGCCCCGAACAGCCACAGAATTGGGTACACTACAATCTGTGAGCAAGTCAGCCCTGGACCACCCACCTCTAGACACCTTGTCAACTGAACCACATAAATCCATAATTATTTAAGTCACATACTTAGCTTTTTGTTACTTTCAGTCAAATATATTCCTAATTGTGGCAACAGACTCTCCCGTGCCTGAGATTTCTTCTGCCTTAAAGTATATGGTTTTCTGGAAAAAATGGAATTTTCTCCTAGAAATCACTCCCCCCTACACACACTCAAAATTGCCTTACCAGAAAAACGTAACTGCCACATACCTCTTATGGTCCCAGAACAGATTATAGAAATGTATTGAGAACTCTGATGTCTTTTCAAAAAAAAGAGTATGAACACATGTAAGGCGTAAGAACACAAAAGCCTCAAGGTAATAAATAACATTTTTCAGTGGCACGCTACCTTAGAAATGTTGCTTGAATGACTCATGGAATGTCCCAAAGTCTTCTCATTCTGCAAGAAAATCAAACAGGTTTTAATTATCAATCTTTGATTAAAATATGCAAAGAACAAGTAATTGATCATAACAACCCTACTGACAAATCATTCCCTGAACTAGAATTTGCAAAGCACAACCTACTATATACTAGATGTATGTAGCCAGGCAGTAAATATTGCACATTTGGGCAAAATGAATTAAACAATAGTCCCTGTCCTAAAGGATTTAACTTTTTATTTAAAAGATTTAATTTTTTTATTATAAGGAAAAAATAAGAGTTTAGAATTCGCTGTTAAAATAAGATAGTATTAAGTGTCTTAAGTCACACTTCATGTGGAGGTTCAGATGGTGATAAGTGTCTTAAGACACATTTCAAGTGGAGAGGCTGCATGCTCAGTTGTATGTGACACAGTCGAGGAGCCACTGTGAAAGAGCAAAGAAAGTGGGACGGCTGACCAGCCCTGGGGTGTCTGGCTAACAAAGTGCTGAATACTCAATAGGGACATCACACAGCTCACATCTCCTTCAACTCAGTTCCTCCTCCTGGAGCAGGGAAATCTGGGAGCCACGCTAGCCTCCTTCCTCTCACGCCCCTCCACATTCAGTCACATAGTCTTGTATCAAATTCTTCCTCCTCTCAATCACAACTCATTTTCATTTTTATTGTCAATGCTTTAGTTTAGATTCTCTTCATTTCTCAGCTAGAATTCTTGAAGAAAAACGTCCCACCTGGCCTTTTTACCTTTAGGTTGACCTCCCTGATACACAACTATCATAGGCTACACTGTGTATTCCCCTCCCTTCTGTGAAAATTTAGATGTTGATGTCCTAAAATTGTTCCTCAGAACATAATTATTTGGAATAGGGCCTTTAAAGATGTAATTAAGTTTATATGACGTCAATAGTAGTCCCAGCTACTCAGGAGGTGACTCTAATCCTAGTGGACTCTAATCCAATAGGACTCGTGTCCTTGTAAGAAGAGGAGATTATGGCACAGACACACACAGATAAAAGACAATGTGAACACAGAGGGAGAAGACGGCCATCTACAAGCCAAGGAGAAACCAGCCCTGCTGTCACCTTGATCTTGGACTTCCAGCCTCCAGACTATAAGAAAATAAATTTCTGTTGCTTAAGCCACCTTCTGTATGGCACTTTGTTATGGCAACCCTCAAACAACTATGATCATCTTCCATCCTACAACTTAAAAAAAAAAAAAGTGAACATTCTAAACATAAATCTGATTTTTAAAAATAAAGCCATTTTCCTGCATCTACTCATTCTTGCTCTAAACCCAAATAAGTAACAAAAACTACTGCCTAAAGAAGAGAAGATCTTACTTGTATTTCCTTGCTCTATTCCCTAGGCTGGGAGTGCAGTGGCATGATCATGGTTCACTGCAGCCTTGACCTCTTGGGCTCAAGTGATCCTCCTGCCTCAGCCTCCCGAGGAACTGGGACTATCAAATATTTTTTAGTATTTTAGTATCCTGCCTGACTAAATATTTTGTGTAGAGACAGGGATCACTCTGTCGCCCAGGCTAGAGTGTAGTGGCACAATCACAATCATGGCTCACTGAAGCCTCAACCTCCTGGGCTCAAGTGATCCTCCCGCCTCAGCCTCCTGAGTAGCTAGGACTACAGGTATGTGCCTCCCAGTTTCAGGTGATCCTCCCGCCTCAGCCTCCTGAGTAGCTAGGACTACAGGTATGTGCCACCACGTCTAAGTATTTTTTGTAGAGACAGGGTCTCGCTATGCTGCCCAGGCTGGTCTTGAACTCCTGGCCTCAAGTAATTCTCCCATCTGAGCTTCTCAAAGGACTGGAATTATAGGCATGAGCCACCATACTTGACCTGTTTCTTCATCTTAAGGCAGTCAATTAGTAAATCATAAAGTATGCTCAAATTGTTGTTGGGAGAATGTCACCAAAGAATGCTTCTAAAAGACCAAGTTTCACTCTGGGAGGCTGAGGCGGGCAGACTGCCCGAGGTCAGGAGTTCGAGACCAGCCTGACCAACATGGTGAAACCCCGTCTCTACTAAAAATACAAAAATTAGCGAGACATGGTGGCGCACACCTATAATCCCAGCTACTTAGGAGGCTGAGGCAGGAGAATCACCTGAAACTGGGAGGCGGAGGTTGCAGTGAGCTGAGATAGCGCCACTGTACTGCACTCCAGCCTGGGCGACAGAGCAAGACTCCTTCTCAAAAAAAAAAAAAAAAAAAAAAAAGGACCAAGTTTAGCTAGCAATTTAATTCAATCATGTTATTCACACATTCATTCACTGGGAATGAAAGCCCCCTGTCCAGAGAACAAGTAATCTGAGTTTCATTCATTAGTCAAGAATGTACTTATAGGTAAACACAGGGCACTGCTGTGAGTCTCAATTTTAAGTCCAAGCTACTGGTGACTTACTATTAACTTCTAGTGCAGTCTACTAAGTTAAAACAAAGATACCACAGGCCTTGGATTATCTATACAGAAAGCCAATTATAACCACTGCCACATTACTTACTATCTCACAAGGAATGGTTGGTTTGACACCATCTGGAAATCTACAGAGAAATACTAAGAGAAGCAATAAATCATATCCTCAGACCTTTCTGACATTAATTATTCAACAGAGAATGGATATTGGGGTGAGGGAGACCTACCTGCTAAGCTAAATCCAGATTGAGAGCTAAAGCTGTTCCTTACCCTTTAAGAAATAAATTTGATAATGCAAGCTCTTATTTTGTTTTCTTGTTAGAACAATTCATATTTTACATTGGTAAAACCAAACAAGTAACAAGCCCCAGAAAACACAGATGTTGTAAAGCCTGAAACCTGTCAATATTTGACAAAATCCACTACTTGGTAGGATCTCAACAGTTCAGTTCCAGCAGACCATCTTTTATTTTCCCCCAATAAACACTGCTTTTTTTGTTTTTTGAGACAGAGTCTCACTCTGTTGCCCAGGCTGGAGTACAGTGATGCCATATCGGCTCACTGCATGCTCCGCCTCCCGGGTTCACGCCGTTCTCCTGCCTCAGCCTCCCAAGTAGCTGGGACTACAGGCACCCGCAACCACGCCCAGCTAATTTTTTGTATTGTTAGTAGAGACGGGGTTTCACCGTGTTAGCCAGGATGGTCTCGATCTCCTGACCTCGTGATCTGCCCGCCTTGGCCTCCCAAAGTGCTGGGATTACAGGCGTGAGCCACTGGACCCAGCCTAAACACTGCTCTTTAAATGTCCATTTATTTGGACTTAAAATATATAGTTCAAGACAACAGAGATATTTTCCAGAAAGCAAATCCCAAGACTCATTCAAATCAGTCCCTCTTTCCACACTTATTTACTATGCAACTACTATGTGCAAACAAACTGTGTCAGGCACAGAATATGGACAAAAATCTCACTCCTAACCATGTGCCAATGATAATATTGAGAATCCCTTATGTGAAATGCTTGGAACCAGAAGTGTTTCATATTTCTGAGTTTTTTGGACTTTGGAATATTTGCATTATACTTACTGGTGGAGCATCCCAAATCTGAGAATTCAAAATCTGAAAGGTGACAATGAGCATTTACTTTGAGTGTCATGCTGGCATTCCAAAGTTTCAGATTTTGAAGCATGCTGGATTTCGAGTTTTTGGATTAGGGACGCTCAACATGTATTACTACTGAACTCCTCTGAAAAAGCGTTTTGGTGAGAAACGTCCAAACTAGGGAAGAGCTTAAGAACGACATAAAAGAAGCACATACAAGTATGACCCCACTCTGCCCTACAGTCAGAATGGTATCTTGCTTCTGAATGAGAAGTAAAGTTTGCCAAGCAACGATGTAAAGAAGTGGAATTAGACATACCAAAGAGAAAAAAGTTCCAGTTCAAGCCCAAACTAAGCTTTAATGCCCAAGTAATAAAAACCTTGGCAAATTATTTATAGCTCTTTAACACATTCAGTCACTGCTTACTGGATACCACCATCTTGTGACCCCAGGAGAGATGGAAGCCTCGCTGCATCTTCCTTCCTTCCTCAGAAAAGGTACTAGGAGATGCCACACACTTCCCTGGCTTTCATCTCCACATCCCTCTGGTGGGCTCTTTACATCTACATTAAACATAAGAGCTCCTCAGAACACAGCCCCATGCCCTCTAGATTTCATCTGTTTTCTCCTTAGCCAGTGCTTCTCCAACTCTGGACACTTAATCATTTAGGGATCTTGCTAAAATGTAGATTGTGGTTTGTTAGATCTAGGGTGGATTGAGATTTCTGCATTTCCAAAAAGCTCCCAGGTGACTCCCATGCTGCTGTCCCCAGACCACAGTCTGGGGTGCAAGTTTTCATTCCAAATCCTGAACCAGAAAAATCAATAAAGGCTATGAGTTTCGTTTGTTTGTTTTTAAGACAAGGTTTTTCCATGTTGTCCAGGCTGGAGGGCAGTGGCTATTCATGGGTACCATCATGTCATACTACAGTCTCTAATTCCTGGGCTCAAGTGATCCTCCCACCTCAACCTACCAAGTAGCTGAGACTACAGGCATACTACTGCATCCAAATTATTACTCATGTTTTAAAAAGCAAATCATGACTATTTTAAAAGTAAATTCCTACGTAAAAGATGGCTATGAGCCCACAATAGAGTTAGTAGAAATAAATCAATCAGGAAACACAGCGATACAGATTGGGAAAGACTGAGTCTGAGGGTGTGAGAAAACAAAGTTTTCTTAATGTAAGAAGCTACCAAATCACAAAGAGAAGCTATGCTGAAGAATAAGGCACACTTTACAATTTAATCAGTGCTGTCAATGATGCTTTGCAAGTCCACATGCGGCTCCAACAGAATGTACTTGTGGATATAGAGTCAAGGCATAAAACTCACATAAACCAAATACACCCTGGAAAGCAGAAACCAATAATTATCAAGAAGACAATGAGGTGAGATGCCTAAGCAACTTTTTCGGATTCTGTATGAAAGAGTCAAACAATAGGACTTCATCATGTGGGGTTTTCCTGAAACTCTGACCAGGACTGGTCCTTAAAAAACAAACAAAATATGTGGGCAATGAACACTGCTAACTGCATACTCAATACCCATTTCCCTTTGTCCCCACCAAAAGAACCCTGACTTTGTCCTGAGCAGCAACAAACCCAGTTAAAAGTTCTCACTTTCCCACACTACTTTGCAGTTAAGGAAAAATATTAAATATATAAAAAGTTCTTTTGAAAGAAATTAACTAAAGATTTCCTGGGAAAACATTTTGCTTTCCTGATATTGCCATTGCCCATTTCTCTGCAATTCCTCCTCCCTCAACCACCTGGAAAATAGACGTTATACCAGGAAGTAAAGCAATTCACTTTGGGACTATGAAGAAGTTACTAGAAGTCTGAAATCTTTTCGTCTCAGGTCCCCTTTATCCTGTAAAAAATGATTAAGGGCCAGGCATGGTGACTTACACCTGTAATCCCAGCACTTGGAAGGCCGAGGTGGGAGGACCACCTGAGTTCAGGAGTTCGAGACCAGCCTGGCCAACATGGTGAAACACCATCTCTACTAGAAATACAAAAATTAGCTGGGTGTAGTGGCGTATGCCTGTAATGCCAGCAACTTGGGAGGCTGAGGCAGGAGAATCACTTGAACCTGAAAGGCGGAGGAGGTTGCAGTGAGCCAAGATCACGCCACTGCACTCCAACCTGGGCAACAAGAGCAAAACTCCATCTCAAAAAAAAAAAAAAAAAAAAAAAAAAAAAAAGATTAAGGACTCCCAAAACCTTTGGATTATGTAAGGTTTTATCTATGGATATTTGCCATATTAGAAATTAAAATTAACAGTGTAAAAAATATATCTCTTAATTCATTTAGCATTAGCAATAAACCCAGTAAATATAAGTAACATTTCAATGAAGTTAACTATTTTCTCAAAAAAACAAAAATTAGTGAGCAGAGTGGTACTCTTGTACATTTCTGTAAATCTCATTGTTTAATAGAAGACAGCTAGATTCCTGCATCTGTTTTTGTGTTAAATCTCTTCTGATCTGTTGCTTTTGTGAGGACCCATTCAAAACTCAGAGTTGATATAATCATGATTTGAAGCTGAAGACATCTGATATTCAATGAATGCAGGAAGAAGCCTTCTCCATACTTCCCTTATATGATTAAAAGCAGAAACTGTGACAAATGAGGCTGCCACAAATTCCCTCTTCAAGGGTTTACTCCCAGGAAGGAGATCCAGAGTAAACCTACCATAATTCCCCTGTCCAGGAGGACCTTTATGGCCATGAAGAAGAAGAAAAGACACTCCCATCTGCACAAACATTATCACAAGCTTTCTTATCTCTTAATTTGTTAGGAAGGGAGGGGAGGGGAGGAGAGGGGAGGCAGGCAGGAAGGTGGGAAGGGGAGGAGGGGAGGGGAGGGCTGAGAAAGAAAAGGAAAAAAAAGAGAAAAGAGAAAAAAACAAAAGAGAAGAATGTGGAAAGGAGAGGAGAGGAGAAAGGAAAGGAAAAAAAAGAGAAAAGAGAAAAAAACAAAAGAGAAGAAAGGAGGGGAGAGAGGAGAGAGGAGAGGTGAGGGGAGAAAAGAAAAACCAAAAGCAGCAGGAAATAAATAACACATCACATTCTCCATAGTACATGGGAACCACAAAAAGATTAACAGCTGACTTATCCTCAGAAACAGGGAGGCCAGAGACAGTGGAAGGACATAAAAAACTGAAAGAAAGGCTGGGCGCGGTGGCTCACGCCTGTAATCCCAGCACTTCGGGAGGCTGAGGCGGTGGATCATGAGGTCAGATCGAGACCATCCTGGCTAACACGGTGAAACCCCATCTCTACTAAAAATACAAAAAAAATTTAGCTGGGTGTGGTGGTGTGTGCCTGTAGTCCCAGCTACTCGGGAGGCTGAGGCAGGAGAATGGCTTGAACCCGGGAGGCAGGGCTTGCAGTGAGCCGAGATCGCGCCACTGTACTCCAGCCTGGGAGACAGAGCGAGACTCCATGTCAAAAAAAAAAAAAAAAAAAAAAGAAAAGAACTGAAAGAAAAAGAAAGTGAACCAAGATAATTATATTCAGCAAAACTATCTTCAAAAATGAAGATGAAAAATGCATTCATAAACAGAAACTCAGAGAATTCATTGCAAGTGGATACACCTGAAAAGAAATACTAAAGGAAGTTTTTTGAGTTGAAAGCATGTACTGCCAAACAGTAGTCAAAAGTAACTGTGTAACTACAAAAGACAAAATAAATGCATATATATATATTCCTTTCTTAAATAATTTAAAAAGCAATTATATAAAAACTATGTATATAACTGTATTGTTAAACCTATAACATAAAGAAATGTAATGTATTTAAAAATAAGAGATAGGTGGGTACAAAGCTGTCATCATTATACTAATATCAGACAAAACAGAATTCAGAAAATTTTACCAGAGATAAAGAGGGACTTTTACTAGGAAAGCTTGGCATAAGGAAACGACATCACATAGAACCTCAAATACACTGAAACAAATGAAGATAATAAGGAGTGCTAAGTTTAAAATAACAAACTGTATAAACATATAACACTCTCCTTTATGTCTTTGAAAGACAGTTATATAAATAACTGCTACAATGTATTGTTGGGTTTGTAACATATAAAGATATGTATAAACAATTATTGTTGGGTTTGTAACATATAAAGATATGTATAAACAATTATTAGCAAAGAAACAGAGGTACATAGGAGGAATCATTTTATGTCTTACAGGAATTAAATCAATATGAATCTGAAGAGTCTGTTAGAAAAATACATATATATTGTAAACCCTCAAACAACCATTAAGAAAATAATTTTTAAATAGCATTAGAAATAATTTTTTAAAAATCATTTAAGGAATTAAAATATTACAATACAAAATAATGCAAAAGAAAGCAATAAAGGAAAAAGGAACAAAAATGGCAAGACACATAGAAAACAAAAAGTAAAATGGCAAACAAATCAAACCATATCAATAAAAGCATGAACTGCAAATGGATTAACCAATCAACAGAAGGTTGTCAGGATGTACAAAAACACAAAATCCAGTTGTATTCTAAGTTCAGGAGACACAATTAAGACTCAAAATTATAAGCAGGATTACAGTAAAAGCAGCAGAAAAGCACATAGCACAAAAACCACCACCATAAAAAGGGGCAGTCATTATATTAATATCAGATAAAAAAGACTTAGGAAAATTTTACTAGAGCTAAAGAGGGACTTTTACTATGATAAGGTCAACCATCATGAAGGTATAATATTTATAAATATATAAGCACCTAACATGAAAACCACAAAGCAAGAACTGACAGAGTTGAGTGAAAAACAGATGAATACTTGCAGACTTCAAAATACTGCTTTCAACAATGAACAGCCAAGCTATGTAAAAGACTTGAACAGCACTAAACCAACTTGACCTAACAGACATCCATAGAATACAAAACCCAACAACAGAATATACATTCTTCTCAAGTGCACATGGAACAGTCTCCACGACAGACTATATAGTAGTCCACAAAACAAACATCAGTAAATGTAACAGGACTCAAATCATATAAAATATGATTCTGGCTACAACAGAGTTAAACTTTAGAGTTAAATGTTATTGTTTATCAACAGCAGAGAGAAATTACCAAATTCACAAATGTGGAAATCAAACAACGAAATCTGAAATAACTGGTAGGTCAAAAAAGAACTCACCAAAACAAAACTAGGAAATTTATTTGAGATTAATAAAAATGAAGTCACAAAATACCACACTTACACAATGCAACTAAAATAGTGCTTAGGGGGATATTTACAGCTGTAAATGACAAGGTTAAAGAAAGGTACAGAGAAAATGCAGTCATATCTAAGTCAGAAAGAAAGGCCTACCAGAAACCAAATTTTCTGGCAACGTGATTTTGGACTTCTTGTCTCCAAAAATGTGAGAAATTAAATTTCTGTTATTTAAGCCACCCAGCCTGTGGTATTTTGTTACAGCAGCCTGAAGAGACTAATACAAACATCTACTAAAAAACTACAGGTAACATTATACCTAATGGTGAAAGATTGAATGCTCACTCCCTAAATTATAACAACAATTATATCTGCTTTCACCATTTCTTTTTAAAATTTTAATTGTGGCAAAATACACATAATGTAAATACACCATCATATCAAGTATGCATAATACAAAATTCACCATCTTAACCATTTTAAGTGTACAGTTCAGTACTAAGTATATTCACATTGTTGTACAATCTACAGAACTTTTTCATCTTTCAAAAACTGAAACTCTATACTCATTAAACAATTCCCTATATCTTCCTACCCCCAAAATATTTTTAAAAATTTTTACTTTGTTTCTATGATTCTGACTACTCTAGATAATTTTTGTATTTTTAGTAGAGATGGCATTTCACCATGTTGGCCAGGCTGGTCTCAAACTCCTGACCTCAGGCGATCCTCTCTCCTCGGCCTCCCAAAGTGCTAGGACAACTGGCATGAGCCACTGTGCCTGGCCAGAATCCATTTCTTTTTAAGACAAATATGAAACTATATGCAATAAATGTACCATATTTTATTTATTCATTCAACCTTTGATGGACACTTGTATTGCTTCCACCCTTTGGCACTGTAAATAATGTTGCTATGAACACAGGTATACAAATATCTCTTTGAGACCTGGCTTTCAATTCTTCTGGGTATATACCCAGAAGTGGAACTGCTGGGTCATACAGTAATAATTATCTTTTACTTTTTGAGGAACTCCCATACTGTTTTCCATTGTGGTTGCACTATTTTACATTCCTATGAGCAGTGCACAATCAGGTTCCACTTTGTTCAGATCCTCAACACATTTTAAAAATATATATAACAGCCATCCTTGATGGTTGTAAAGTGATATCTCACTGTGGTTTTGATGTGTATTTCCCTAATTATCAGTGATGTTGACCATCTTTTCATATGCCTACCAGTCATCTGTATATTTTCTTTGGAAAAGTGTCTATTCAAGCATTTTAGAATCAGATTATTTGTTGTTGTTGAGAGGTAGAAGTTCTTTATATATTCTAGATATTATCCCTTTATCAGACACATGATTTGTAAATATCGTCTCCCATTCCCTAAGTGGCCTTTCCACCCTGTCTACTGTATCCTTTGATGCCCAAAAGTTTTAAATTTTGATGTAGTCTAATTTCTCTATTTTCACTTCTGTTGCCTTTGCTTTTGGGTGTCCTATCCAAGAAATTTTTGCCAAATCCAACGTCAAGAAGCTTCTTTCCCTATGTTTTCTTTTAAGAATTTTATAATTTTAAGTCTTAGATCCATTTTGAGTTCATCTTTCTACATGGTGTAAAGTAAGGGTCCAATTGTATTCTTTTGCATCTTAATATCCAGACCCCTGCCATCCCCCACCAATATTATTTGTTGAAAAGATTGCCCTTTCCTCACTGACTAGTCTTGGCGCCATTGTGGGAAATCATTTGGTCAAATATGTGAGGCTTTATTTCTGGGGCTCTCTATTCTATTCCATTGGTTTCTATGTCTATCTTATGCCAGTACCACACTAACTTGTTTACTGTAGCTTTGTAGTAAGTTTTGAAGTCAGGAAGCATCAAACCATCACTTTGTTCTTTTTGTTCAAGATTGTTTTGGCTATTCAGGATCCCTTGTGATTCCATATAAATTAATAGGACAGATTTTCCTATTTCCGTAAAACAAAATTCACTGAGATTTTGATAAGGATTATACTGAATATACAGATTGATTTGGGCAGTACTGTCATTTTAACAATATTAAGTTTTTCAATAAACACAGGATGTCTTCCCATTTATTTTATGTCTTCTTTAATTTCTTTCATCAATATATTGTAGTTTTCTGTGTATAAGTCTTTACCACTTTGGTTAAGTTTATTCCTAAATATTTTATGCATTTTGATGCCGTTGTAAATAGGACTGTTTTCTCAATATCCTTTTTGGATTGCTCATTATTAGTATATAGAAACACAGCTGATTCGTGTGTGTTGATTTTATAACTTGAAACTTTGCTGAATTCATTTAGTCTGGTTTTTTGTTTTGCATGGAATCTTTAGGGTTTTCTATATAAAAAATTGTGTCATAGGTAAAGAGAGATAATTTTACTTCTTTCCAATTTTGATGCTTTTTACCTCTTTTCCTTGCCTAATTGCTCTGGCTAGGAATTCCAGTAATGTGTTGAACAGCTGTGGCAAAACCAGGCAACCTTATCTTGATCCTGATCTTAGAGGAAAATTTTTCAGATTTTTGCCAATGACTATGTCAGCTGCAGACTTTTCATATATGGCCTTTATTATGTTGAGGTAGTTTCCGTCTATTCCCAGTTTCTTGAATGTTTTCTACTATTCTTATTCATCGCAGTGCCAAAAGTTCTAGCCACCACAATTAGGAAAATAAAGGAAATAAAAGGCATATATATCAGAATGAAAGACATAAAAATCTCTATCTGCAAATGACATGAATGCTTATGTAGAAAATCCTAAGGAATCAACAATAAGTAGCAACAACAAAGTCCTAGAATGAGTCCAGCAAAGTCAGAGGATACAAAATAGACACACGAAAATTAGCTGCATTGTTATATATATATGTGTGTATATATACATATATGACACACACACACATAGTAATGAACAAAAGAACTCACAATTACTATTATACAGCCACTTTAAAAAACCTGAAGTATTTAGGTGCACATCAAGCAAAACATGAATCTGACTGCTGACACTGCAAAAAAAATTGATCAAAAATGACCTCAACATATAAAAAGACATACTGTTCCTGGAATGAAAAATTCAACATAATGAAAGCTGACAACTCTTCCCCAAACTGATAAACAGCTTAAACATAATTCCTATCAAAATTCTAGCAAGTTTTTTTTTTTCCAGATATAGACAGGTTATTCTAAGATTTATATGGATAGGCAAAGGAACTAAAATACTTAAAACAATCCTAAAGAATCCTAAAAGAATAAAAAACTGGGAGAAATCCATCCATCCAATTTCAAGAACTAATATATAGCCAGAGTAATCACTACTGTGTGGTACTAGTGAAGAACCAGACATAACCATATGGAACAGGATAGAGAATCCAGAAATCAACCCATACAATATGCCCAACTGATTCTTAAGAAAGCAACTCAATAGAGGAAAGAGCATTTTCAACAAATGATCCTGGAACAAAGCAATAAACTTTGACTTGAATCTCAAACTTATATAAAAATTAACTCAAAATAGTTAAGGGACTTAATGTATAATCTAAAATCATAAAACATTTTTAAAATAGGAGAAAATCTTCAGGATTTAAGGCTGGGCAAAGAGTTCTCACACTAGACACCCAAGCAGCATCCATTTAAGAAACTGACCAATTAAACTTCATCAAAATTAGAAACGTTTGCTCCATGAAAGACCCTGTTAAAAGGCTGAAAATAAAAGCTATAGCCTGGGAGAAAATATTTGCAAATGAATATCCAATTAAGGACTAGTATTTAGAATATAGAAAGAATTCTTAGACCTGAACACTTTAAAAAATCCAATTACAAAATAGGCAAAAGATATAAGGGACATTTTAATGAATACGATACTCAGATGGCAAATCAGCACATGAGAAGATGTACAGCATCATTGGCCATTAGATAAATGGAATTAAAAATCACAATGAGATATTACTACACACCTATCAGAACGGCTAAATTTTTTTTTTAAATAATGACATCACCAAATGTTGATGAGGATACAGAGAAACTAAATCACTTATATGTTGCTTGCAGGAAAACAAAATGACAGTTACCCTGGAAAAAATTTTGGAAGTTTCTTTAAACATTAAACATGAAATAGCTATTGCTCTCCTGAAGATTTACCTTGGAGAAATGAAAACACATGTTCACATAAAAACTTATAGGTGTCTATAGCAGCTTTGTTCAAACAAATGTCCTTCAACAGGTAAACGGTTAGAAAACTGTGGTCCATGCATGCCATGGAAAACTACTCCAGCAGTAAAAAGGAACAAACTATTGATATAAACACAAATCCGGAAGAAATCTCCAGAGAATTACACTTAATTTTAAAAGCCAATCCCAAATGGCTACAAATTATTTCAAACAATAAAGGAGAAAGTACGGTGCTGGCAAATATTTGAAGAAATACTTGTTAAAATTTTCCCAAGTTTGGAGAAGGACATAAACCTATGCATTCAAAAAACTGAATGAACTACAAGAAACCTGTGCCCAGGCATACCATAGTCAAATTAATGAAGACAAGAAGAAATCTGGAAAGTAGAGAGAGAAAAAGGATACATTACTTACAGAGGGATAATGAGTCAAATGACTGTGTCTTGCTCATCAGGAAACCCTCAAGATCAGTAGTCAGAAGTAACATCATTTTTCAAATATTGACAAAAGAGAAGTGTTTACCCAAAATTAAATATGTGGTGAAAATATATTTCAGGAATGAAGGGAAATGAAGACAGTCACAGACAAACAGTAACAAGATTAGCAACCAACAGATCTGCTTAAAAGAAATTCATCACATGGAAGGAAAATGATACCAGAAAACAATGTGTAATATCAGCAATAAAGAAAGAGCAACAGAAAGGCTAAGCATTCAGACAAAAACAATTGACTATTCTTTTTCTCTTGATTCTTTACATTTGATGGCTGAAAGCAAATAATAATAATAATAATAATAATAATACATCCTATGAGGGGCTTTGAAAGTATGCAATGTAGAATGTAAGATAACTATAACAGAAAGGGGGAAAGTGAAAGTTGTGGTATATTTTCCATATTAGAGTAAAGTTTCTACACTGCAATTGAAGTAGCAAAATATTGATTCTAAATAGACTCTGAGATGTATTTTGTAACTCATTTTTAAAAAAGCAAAGAGACAGTCAAACTCCAAATAGATAAACATAGCAATTAAGTGTACATAAACACTGCAATTACAAGACACAAATGTGGAGAACTGACTTTTTAAAAAACAACCAATTATATGTTATCTATAGGAAACTCACTTCATTGATATAGGTAGTATAAAATAAAGGAATGGGAAAATATATACCAAGCAAACACAAATAAAAATATCCAAAAGGTAGAAACAACTCAAACGTCCATCAACACATAAATGGAGAGACAAAATGTGGTATTATCCATACAATGGAATATCATTCAGTCATTAAAAGGATATAAGTACTGATACATATAATATGAATGAACCTTGAAAACACTATGCTATGTGAAAGAAGCCAGTAGCAAAAGATCATATATTGTATGATTCCATCTATATAAAACGTCCAAAATAGGCAAATCCACAAAGACAAAAAGTAAATTCGCAGTTGCCAAGGATTGCGTGGATGGGAAAATGGGGAGTAACTGCTAATGGATAGAGGGTTTCATTTCGGGGTAATGAAAATGTTCTGGACTAGCACAGTGGTGGCAGCTGTACAAACTTATGAATACACTAAAAATCTACTAATTGGGCACTTTAAAAGGGTGATTTAATGGTATGAAAGCTGTATCTCAACGTCTGAAAAACACTAAGATCTGGCCTGGCACAGTGGCTCACTCCTGTAATGCCAGCACTTTGGGAGGCCAAGGCGGGCAGATCACCTAAGGTTGGGAGTTCAAGACTAGCCTGACCAACATGTAGAAACCCCTCTCTACTAAAAATACAAAATTAGGGGGCAAGGTGGCACATGCCTGTAATCCAAGCTACTTGGGAGGCTGAGACAGGAGAATCGCTTGAACCCAGGAGACAGAGGTTGCGGTGAGCTGAGATCGCACCATTGCACTCCAGCCTGGGCAACAAGAGCAAAACTCCGTCTCAAAAAAACTAAACTCCAAAAAATAACCTATGATATATAAAACACTGTGCTATATACCTTGAGTAAATAACTCCAGTGTGTTTTCTATATAAGCTAATCAATACAGGACACCAGCTATCTAATTACAAGCCATTAGCACAAAGCTAGCACTGGATATTGGAAATTTAAGTAAATGGACACTCAGAATCTAACAACAAAACACCATACAGTATGAATTTCATTCTTATACTGTAAACATGGTGAATAAATATAGCCAATTTTCTTTCTAGATGGTGTTTCCTAAATTTAAAGAGGATACTAATGGCTATAATCATAGTTAAGGATGTCAAGATTCATCATGTTCATGTATCTGGCATGTTTAAAAGAAAAATATGCCAATTTGGTGAAAATACTGTCACTTTTAGCACTTACTGTGTCCCTCTTCATCTTGAGTAGGGGCTTATACTGAGTGGCCAGAGATCACTAACAATTCTGACATTCTACAAAGGTGGCTCTACATTCGCATTTCTACTTTTATAAGAGACATACATTTTGTTTCATTGCTTTTGAGCTGTTAATTATATATACAATTAAGCACTTACGCCTTCTTGCCTTTCATCAAGATCTCACTGTTCAAAAACTAAGACATACTATTAATACAGCTACTCCTGAAGAAGAAACAAGGATTGCCTACTTCACAGCCCAGGATCAAGACCTGCCTTGATGGCTCCCTCCATGGCTCAGTTTCTCCATATCACAAATCAGAGTTTCCAACACTATTCTCTCCTTTACCTTCCCCTGAAGAGCACTGAATTTCTCAGCATTGACTTTCAGTAGGATTGGGTCCCCAGTCCCAGTCCTAGGGGTAGACACTATCCTAAAACAATCCCTGTGGCAAGAGACTGCCTGACTTCACTTATATCTATGAAGCCAATTTCACATATTATGGTGTGTTACTTCCAACTACCCAGTTGCTATCGCCAAATTCTGTTACAGTTAAGTTGCTATCCATTTATTTGTTTTTAATCAATACCACAGGCTTGTAATTAATTGCCAGATGTGATCTAGTTTCTGTTTGAGCCAGAAAACTTCTGTTTCCCAGCAACATTCTACCCCTACTTTTTCCCACAGTGACTGCTTGAAGAACAGGATAACATTAATTGCTTCAGGCCAATTAGAGACATCTCCTAGAGCTGCAGGTGATTCTATCCTATTCAAACCACATGGCTGTGAAATTTGGGACCTCCAACAGATTATTTCCCAATGGGGATTTGGTTTTATGGTCTGGCCACTATATAAAAATCTCTAATCTTTGTGAATGGGTTAATGGGTGAGCAACTCTAGTCTGGTTTGTTAGTTTTTTCTGTTTGTCTATTTGTTCTCACCACGAATCAATTAAGAATTCATGCTCACTGGGAAGAGAGCAGCTCTTTGACACGGACTGATGAGTTTTCTAATTCTGTATTTGCCATGGCCCCAGAGTTGAAATTTCAGAATTGAAGTCATAAACTCTTTCTGCATCTGCGTGTCTGTGTAATTCAGAAAGGCTGCTGTCTTTCATTGCGTGAAGGTGCAATAATTTTCTACCTCAGAATGGGATTAACAAATTAGATTATAACATCTATTACATTATGAAATCTCTTAAAGTAATATATTCTGATTTACTCATAGAGGTAAACAAGTACATATATAAACAGAATATTCCTAAATTTCCCAGAAAATAAGGAAGTTGAAGATCTAACACTTTCAAGAAACCAATTATTGAGCTGTGTTAAGAAATCAAGTTCACATAAAAAAAGCAAATCTTTGGAAATGGGACCAGTTTAATATTTACAGTTTAATACAAACAGTTGTATCTTTACTGATTTATCAATATTAAGTATAAGCATAGATTTTTATTCTATTTGAGTATGTCATTCACAAACCTATACAGGTTTACTGATTGAATAAACTAGCATTACTTCTACTTAATGTTTAAGATTATGGAAAAGGCAAATTTGTGTTCAACCAAACAAAATCATTATTCTGATGACCTTGCATTTCAACAGTAATTATGTCTTGCAATATATCAGCTTGAAGACAAATTTCCAAGATCTTTACGAAACTTAAAAACTTGAACTGGTATTAATTTGAATTAACTAATGAATATGCACTCAATACCAAGATCATTTCTAAGTAAGACTGAATGCTGAGACATTTACAACTAAGCATAAATTTAAGTTAATATTGTCACGTGTGTCCATGTGAAGAGACCACCAAACAGGCTTTGTGTGAGCAATAAAGCTTTTTAATCACCTGGGTGCAGATGGGCTGAGTCTAAAAAGAGAGCCAGCAAAGGGAGTTAGGCATGGGGCAGTTTTATAGGATTTGGGTAGGTAGTGGAAATTTTTCACTTCTTTTGTGATTCTTCAGTTGCTTCAGGCGATCTGGGTGCATACGTGCAGGCCTGGGCTCAGAGATCTCACAAATACACTAGTTTCTTATTGTTATATGCTACAAAGAGGCTATGTCTTTGGCTTTTTTAATCAGTTAAATGTGTTCATGTTTGCCACTCTGAGACTTGTACACAATGAAAGTGTACACACACAGTTAAAGTTGTGTTAGCTCTGGATGTTAGCTCTGCCAGTTTGCTAAAACAGTGGCATGCAACAGCTCACACTTATCCATTCCCTAGTTTTCACTGTGTAATAGAAGTTACTTTGGCTAAAAGTTATCAATAACATGTGAATGAGACTACTAGAACAATGGTGGCAGGCAGGTACAACACTATGTGTAAGGTAGTACAATAGGTTTTGTTTATTAAGGGGAAAAAAAATAGCTTTGTCCTAAAACAAAAGGGCTGGTTGTTCCAGAATGAGAAAGAGGGTTGTCTCAGTCTGTTTGCATTACTATAAAGGAATACCTCAGGCTGGGTAATTTATAAAGAAAAGAGGATTATTTGGCTCATGGTTCTGCAGGCTATACAAGAAGAATGGTGCCAGGATCTGCCTCTGGAGAGACACTCAAAAAGCTTCCCATTCATGGTACAGGATGTACCTCTTGTTACCAGTGATCTTAAGGAAAACAGAGATTACAAGGTGAGAGGAAGGACGAAAGGTCAAGAGAGCAAGTAAGGAGGTGTCAGGCTCTTCTTAATAATCTGATCTCACAGCAACTAAGTGAGAATTCATGCATTACCCAGAGGGCATTAAGCCATTCATGAGGGATCCGCCTCTGTGACCCAAACCCCTCTCAGCAGGCCCTACCTCCAACACTGGGGATAACATTTCAATATGAAATTTGGAGGGCACAAATATCGAAACTACATCAGCTGTGAAGGACAAAACTTAAATTGATAGAGAAAGTTGTAGAAGATTTGAGAAAAGATGATTTTAGTTGCCTTGGCCAATATTAGCTCAGTTCTGATGGGCTAATTCCTAAGATTTTATAAACGTGCTTGTGGTTCCTGTAGTATCAAATATTACACTGATACAAAACTGGAGTTTGGTTTTCTCAGTTGAAATTAGAAAATGTTCCATGGTGAAACCCCATCTCTACTAAAAAATACAAAAAAAAAAATAAAAAATAAAACTAGCCAGGCAAGGTGGCGGGCGCCTGTAGTCCCAGCTACTCGGGAGGCTGAGGCAGGAGAATGGCGTAAACCTGGGAGGCGGAGCTTGCAGTGAGCTGAGATCAGGCCACTGCACTCCAGCCTGGGTGACATAGCAAGACTCCGTCTCAAAAAAAAAAAAGAAAGAAATTAGAAAATTTTCTTCGATTACTGATCTGCCCTTAGTAAGAGATTGTAAGATATCTGCTGTCTACATAACAAAGATTCTGTGTTTTACCAAAATAGTTTTCGGTGCTTTTCACATTGATTGTACGATGTCCTTGATTAAATATTTCTCACTTATGAAAGAGTCAAATGCTTTATAATCATGTAACCTTCAGTTTATTTTCAAATATTTGGATGTCCTTTGAAATGAGTAGGCAAGTATTTCTCAGGCACCTGTGATCTGATTCCTAAGTGTTGAAATCTCCTGATAACTTTTCATTTATGTCTTTACAAATTCAAATCCTAAATGTAAAATAAAATAAATTTGAGATACTTTTGAGCCTAAAACTCTGAGATTTCTAAAAGGGCCCATGAAAGATGACAAAAATTTATTCTTTCACAGTAAAAAAAAAAAAAAAAAAAAAAGTTACTGGAAATAATTGTGTTTGATATTATTGATGAAATTGCATGGGAGGAATTAGCAAATCAGAAGAGATTTGTCAATGCTTTCACTGTCGTGATTAGTGTCTATTTATCAAAGCCCTGACACTCTGCACTGTAAAGCTGTTATCAGTCTTATGTTTTAAAATGTTAACTTGGTTACAACTTCACTTTTTAAACGTGAATGCATCATCTTCTGGGCCAGGGGTTTTCAATTAGGGATTCACATAATTTACTACGGAGATGGAGTTTCATTAATATAGAGAAGCTTAGGACCTACTCCAGACTTACTAGATCTTTTCAGTTGATATTCTGGATACATTATTGGTACATAATATCTAGGATTATTGCTATATTTCAAGATTCATTTCTCTGTAAAGTTTATGCTCATCTGCTTTTATAAATCAGATATAACGTTTATTACATCCTTTATAGAGTTCATTATTACATTTTAAATTGCCTAAAATTTTTTGATTGACTTTATTATCTTGTCTCGCATGTCGCAGAAACCAGATTTCCTTGTCAGTTACATTTTTCTCGAAATAAACTCTCATCAGATCCTTTATTTTTTGAAAATGATCAGTAAAAAATTAACTGCAGCCATTTTAAGTGTTTTTATCCACAGACACCTATTTGTTGCTGTTTTACTCTGATGCTTCCCTCAGAGCCTTTTCAATCAGCTACAGGCTAGAAGGAATCAGAACCCATGGAAAAGGACTATGCCAGGTACTTCGGGGTACAGGCTTCTAATGATATTGCTTAAACAACTTTCAGACCATACCAGTGGCCTAAGTTAGAAATTCCAGGACTTTTATGAGGAAGCCAATTGGTTGATAATACTACTAACCCCACATCCAGTGGAACAAAAATTAAGTAGATATGGCTGAATGAGCTAATGAGGGATGACTGTAGTTTTTGTCTGGAATATTGTTGATACTGTTCAAATGTATTTTCCAGACATATAACGAAGCCTTTTCTCTTTCTTCTTAAAGCTATCTATAACTCATAATTGAGTAGACTGTGCTTTTGTATACTGAAATGAAACACTTGTAAACATCTTATTCTCCCTGCTTGAGCCCTCCAAAGTTCAGAAACTTAATAAATATCTATTTTCAGGGCAATAAAGTTATTTGCATAGATTAAATAAGAATCTCTCCTCCTTTTTACTAGGACTTAAGTCGAAATACGCGTTTTGCAACTAAACTCACATTTGAAAATGATGCTCATTCAATCAAATATGACTGAACACTTTTAAGGAAAGTGTTCTGGAACTAAGGAACCAAGATTGACTTTACAGAATCATGCTTACAAAGCCTTCTTTGGAAAAACTGGCTTACAGAGTTCCCAGCCTTGCAAATGAGTAAGAAAAGCCACTTCCTGGGAGGCCCAGGAGTCTTAGGATATTTTAGGGACCTCAAGAAATGAGGAATTCTTATAAATAAAACAGGTGAAATCTGATATAGAGTTATTGGTATGGCTTCCTAGCCTTAAGATCACTAGTAACAAGAGGCTTTAAAAAATCCAATCTGAAATTCCTAAAGAAAACGTGCAGCACAGTAAACTTAAGAACTTTAAGGAACTTTTAACACTCTTGCTGTGCCCAGCTGAACATCACCTGTAACCAGTGATTCTGGGGAAAGAAGACTAAACATCTCATACATGCCTGACTTGAAGCGTAGGCTAGGGAGAAGACGGAATGGGAGAGAGCAGTACAGTCTCTCAAATTTTTAAACAAATTCTAACATCAGGAGATTGGAAACTAGAATTATTCAGCTTGCAGATGCTTTTAGCTTGTGCGCAGAGAGAAGGCCATGTGAGGTCATAGAGAGAAGGCAGCTGTCTGCAGGCCAGCAAGAGAAGCCCCCGCCAGAAACTGCACATTGCCAGACCCTGATCTTGGACTTTCCTACCTCCAGAACTTTGAGAAAATAAATTCCATTATTTAAGCCACGCAGTCTGTGGTACTTTCTTATGGCAGCCCAAGCAGACTAATACAGTTAGTAAAATGGATTCAGGAAAATTATGACATAATCTACATCTATCTCAAATATAAAAGCAAAAGTCAAGTCGTCTTAAGGAATAACAAAAATGGCAAGTATTTACAAGTTCAATTTTGAAATAAAATTTAGTACATATTTGAGTCACTGCAATTTTAACTCAGGAAAAAAGCAATTACATCACAGAAGTTAAGACAGGAAAATCTACTTCTTATAAAACTATATTTCAACAAACTAAGGTAATTTATTTAAAGTAATGTCAAACTGCATCAATATTTGTCTTCAGTATAATAGTATAATCCAAATTTATAGTAATGTGATTATCTGTTTCCACCACTGCTTTCTTTTTTAAACATTATTGTGGCAATAACAAAGTAACAAGCAACTAGAAAATATGAGACAACCAAGCACAAGACCATAACAGCCACCCATTTGTTCTAGGCCATTCATCTAGAGTCTCTGGATTTCTGCTTTCTCCCTATAAAGTGGACTACATGGAAGTGGAAGGAGGAGGGGAGTAGTTAATGAAGATGACCCCTTTGGTTTCTCTGAGAGTTACATGTCTATGGGAAATATGTTGCCCGGCTTAGCACTACACACTGTAGCTGAAAATTCACCCCCAAAGTTATGAATAAATGGATTTGTAGTTCCCCAAGCCTTTCTGATATAGACTGATAAATGCTTTTTAAAAGTTACATATAACATATGATTAGAATCATAATCTTTTAGTAATGTACTAAAGAATACAATCTTTTTCAAATGCTTTCTCCATTAAGTATTTTTCATTTTCATTTTCTGAATATGAAATAATGGTTTGCTGAAAACAAAGGTCTTTGTATTCACTGCTGACTTTTTAAAAATCTTATACATTATACATTAGTAAAATCAACAGATAAATTTCTGCCATTTTAAAATAATGTATCCAATAAATACACAAAAACCTTGAAATAATCTGTCAATACAAGTCAGAATTCATTTGCTGTAAAAATTATAGAAATTATAACACTGCAACTACTTCATACAGTGCTATATTAGCAAGTAACCTTTCTAGAAAGACAGTTAATGGTCTTTAGTGCAGAATGTACTCATTCAGGAACACATTTATTAACCACCTACTATGAGCCAAGTACAGGTCCAGCCCCTGGGAATGGTGAGTGAATAAAACAAAGATCCCTGCTGTTGTGGAGCTTATGAAAACAGTGTAGAAAGAGACTGTCCATTTTCTCTGGTTGTCTCAGAGCTCAGAGCTTATGTGTTCAGGGGATGTTTGTTAGATTTTTAAAACTATAAATGATATATTTACTGACGAAACAGTATATTCAATTTGGCCTGGATTCCTTAATACTCTGGCTCTTTTCATCTTTACTATTTGCATGTCCCCACAGCTCAAGAACATCTCATAGCCTCAGCAAAGTTAACAGAGACGGCATCCACACAAAATCAGACAGAGGGAGCGAGTGGCAACACTGGAACGGATCTGCCAAATGAAATTACATGTCTGGCTTATACACACACGTGAGAAATAATACCACCAAACAGAACAAAGACCTTTTGTTCTGTCTTCTATGCATTTTTCCATCCTATGAGAAGCTAAAAGATCTTCCCAGAATGAATGCTCCAGCAGAAAGAATTGGAGTGGCTTCTGAAAACAATACTTCCTCTAGAAAACAGCAATAGAGCCTGAAGCTGTGTTCATTCTAATTATGAACTCAGTTGTCTTTCTCGGGGTTTTTCAAAGCCATAACTCCATAATTTAAGTCTGCAATATTATATCAATGAAAAAAAAAATTTTTACATCAAGAATAAGATAATACATTTTAAAATGCTATAATTTATATATTTAAATGTTTACTGGCTTAAGAATACTTTTCGCAATTTCAAGAAACAGTTTTGTTAGAAACAAAGTATATCTTTGAAAATGAAATTAAAATTAAACTGTTAAGTTTTTCTGGCTGGGAACCTCAAGAGTGAGGCATCCTTGAGCAACTCCAGGTTCTACACATCTGTTCCATAAAGCCTAATGGCATCCCTGAATCAGTGAGAAACCAGGCACAGCTGACAGGGCACGTCTCCTACCTGAAGCTTCATTTTCCAACAATAATGCATTGGTGTGTGCTCGGTGCAGCGCTTCCCCACAGCATGGTCCCCGTGCTTGACACCAGGGGACGGGTGCTGCCTGCACAGCAGCTGTCACCCTACAGCTGCCAGCAGCGGCACATGGCTGGCTGTCGCAGCTGGACTTGTGAGGGCTTGCTGAAGCCCTCAGCATACCACTCCTGCCATCAAACTGGACTACTTCCTCCAGCTGATTTTCAAGGAACGAGGAAGTGAATGAATAATTCATGACAAGTCCTTTCCAGCAACCAATTTCGCCTCTGCCTATAGTCTCTCCATAGCAATCTGCAATGTAAAGATTCTAAGACTTACTTGGTGCCATACAAGGAATGAAAGTTCAGTTTCCCGTCAATGACAGTAAATGTTACAGGATCTGTTTGCTCTTCCTGTATGCTAACCTGCCACCCAGACTTACTTGTAATATTTTTTTAATGTAGAAAAGGTAAATGATTAACCACAGATGTCTGACAGAACGAAACAAAAATTTTTTTCTCCATAAAATCCACCCTACATAATGAGTTCTGGATGCAGAAAGAGCAGCAAAATGCTTGCCCTGCGATCAGCAGGTCAGTATTTACATTTAGCAAAAGATCAGTTCCTGCAGACCATCATCACAGGGTGGGGGAGGGGAGCTCTGCGTATCAATGCCAGGAACCGCTTCAAGGGGGAATTTTCCTGGTCTCAGGCTATAAATAAATCGTTTGTCTCATTGGTATTCTTCTAGGAAGTACATGAATATTCATTTTCACCAATTTGTCCAAGCTTACATATTTTCAAATGAATCATATCTAAAGAAGTCAATTTTCTGCAACTTAAAATCATCATTCCAAGACAAACTTCAACCAGAGAAGGGAAGGCCCATAATGGTATCATCTCAGCTGCACCTGTAGGCAGTCCAATCACCTGTAATGTTCTCCACCTGTTTCTCATAGCTGTCCTTTTTTTCTCACTGCTGCAGTGTTTTTCTTCTGAACTCACTGTAAACATCTCAAGCTTCTGCTGTCAGTAAGGTAATTTTTCAGCCATGAGTATTCTGTTCCTCGCTGCTTCTAATTTATTTCTTCTGCAACAAATAAGTTCCCTAAGTGTTTTCTTGGCCTTGTATTTTCCCTTTTCACATCCTTCTGTTATTTTATCACTTCTGAACTTGTTTTATAAACTTCTAGTTTCTACTATACTATTCCACAGTAGTTGGGAATTCTTTTCCTTTTTTGCAGGGAAATCATGATTTCTTCCAGAACAGACTCTGCAACCTTCCACACACACTGAGCCTTTCACTATCCTGACATGTGTACAGAGGCCTCACCATGTCCCCTCCATTGCCTTCCACTTCACAAGGACATTGGATCTGGCTTGTATGTGTGTGACGCAGTGTTGTCTAGGGGAACCCTTCCTCTTCCAGCTATTGGGAGCTGGTGCCGCATTCAAGCAGCTTTCTGCAGGCGTGCTGGGGAGAGGGCAGTTCATGGAGTGTGGTAAAGAGACAAAGGAACCAGTCTCTATTGAAAGCCCTAACTCTGCTCTCTTCTCTCAGGGATATCCTTTTCCTCAACATTCTGTAATCCCCTCAATGTCTTACGAGATTTCACGTCCACCAGAAAGTGTCTAGCCCAAGTTGTTCTCTTCCCCTTTTGAAGTGACATTCCTTTTTCTCCAAATCCTGACCACCCACTCCCCTATTCCATCCCATGAATGAGAGGATAAGAGGGCCTATCACCTGAGGCTCACAATGTATCCCTTCTTCCACTTCCTGTTCTCTAAAGAGACTTATTTCCTTGATGTTCTCTTCTGCCCTGCATTCTGCTAACTCCCAGTTTCCTGATGAAGATAATCAGCTCTAAGGTTGATCACTATTCTTCTTGTCTTCTCTACTTCCTTCCCTGCCTAGACACAGGAGATCACTAAAACAGTGATCTCCAGTGTGTTTCACTTTGCTAATTATTTTTTGTAGAGACAAGGTATTGCTATGTTGCCCAGGCTGGTCTCAAACTCCTGGCCTCAAGCGATCTTCCTACCTCGGCCTCCCAAAATGGTAGGATTATAGGTGTGAGCCATCGTGCCTAGCTCAAACTGATTAAGAATCAAGTGTGGGCCAGGCACGGTGGCTCAGGCCTGTAATCCCAGCACTTTGGAGGGCCAAGGAGGGTGGATTACCTGAGGTCAGGAGTTCAAGACCAGCCTGGCCAACATAGTGAAACCCCATTTCTACTAAAATTACAAAAATTAGCTGGGCATGGTGGCGCACGCCTGTAATCCCAGCTACTTAGGAAGCTGACACAGGAGAATCGCTTGAACCTGGGAGGCGGAGGTTGCAATGAACTGAGATCGCTCCACTGCGCTCCAGCCTGGGTAACAGAACGAGACTTTGTCTCAAAAAACAAAAAAAAACAAAAAAAAATCAAGTGTGGCCAAGAGTGCTTAAAAAAATCCACAGAATTAACAGTGACATAAAGATCATTTAGTCCAACCCAATCCAAAGCCTCAATCCTATAAGATGGCAGCCCCAGCTGTTTCTCTCAACACTCCCAGACAGCTCTCCAGTCACCTGCCAAGGCAGCTAAATCTATTCACTCTGCTAAGATATATATATGTATCTCCTTATTACAGCCAGGCTCATCCTTTTTGGCCTGCAGTATGTATGGGAACACTGGCTTGTAAAAGCAAATTAAAAGGACGGTTTGGCACAATGGTGGCAACAGTGGTGAGTAGTACAACATGAACAAATCAAAACATAGACACCAAATTTCCCTGGAGTATCAGCTAGTTGACAGTAGAGTTGTGAATCTACTAGCACTTAACCAAGTTATTAAAAACTTTTCTTATGGACTATACACATGAACAGTTCTACCGATGTTTTAGGGCTTCCTTCCATTCCCCATCCCAAGAATAGTAATATGAATATAATGTAAAAGGAGAACCTCTTCTATAAAAAGGGCTCATATAATAGTTTGGATATTTGTCTCTACCAAATCTCATGTTGAAATCTAATTCCCAATGTTGGAGGTGTGGCCTGGTGGGAGGTGATTGGATCATGCGGGCTGATCCCTCACAAATGGTTTTTAGCACCATCCCCTTGTTGCTGTCCTCATGATACAGTGATTTCTCAGGAGATCTGGTCATTTAAGAATGTGTGGCACCTCCCCCGACCTCTTGCTCCTGCTCTCACCATGTGAGACAACACTCTCCCTCTGCCTTCTGTAAGCAGCCCAAGGCCTCACCAGAAGCTGAATAGATGCCAGTGTCATGCTTCCTGTACAGCCTACAGAACCATGAGGCAATTAAACCTCTTCTTTATGAATTAACCAGTCTCAGGTATTTCTTTACAGCAACAAGACAGCCTGACATAAGGGCTTATAACTGCTGTTACTAAAACTTCAGAAAAAAAGACTCTGGAATATAGTGCCCTTAACATTTTCTTGTATACCTTGATGAAAGTCTATATTCTCCATGTCCTCCTTAGCAGACTGATGTCTGGGTGAACAAATCTTAAATATATAACATGGGCAAGGATTTGCAATGTTTTTTCATGACAAATGGCAAACAAACATAAGGGACTGCTAGGCAATATTAATTATAAGTGATAAAGTAACCCTCCAATTTTAAGATAATCATGATCTTAACAATCTATGTTTCTTGAATATTTTAAGTTAAAACTTAATTTTTTTGCATTATCAGGTACTTCTCCCAGAGACTAGCCTTCCTGGCAGCTAATACAAAAGGTGATGAGCGCACATCATATCCCAGGTGTCTCATAAAGAATTCTGGTTGCTCTTGATTGTCTGAGGTAAGAGGCCTGATGACTAGAGGGGCAGCCTTTCATAAGAATTACCAATGAAACCAAGGAGATGATTATCAGGCAAGTCCTTCCAACCTTCAGAAGAACTCTGCACTAAACTTGGACAGCCCCCCAAATATCTGTGATTCTATGATCACAGTGCCACATCAATACAGAAAAGAGAGCTCCGATGACACAGAATGCAGTTTGCAGCTTGATGACGTGTGTATTCTCGCACTGCTGACATTACAATCAAGACCTCAGAACTCTTAAGACAACAACGGTATGTCCTTGAGGCAGTAGGAAAGTATCAACAACCTACCTGCCTGCAGTTCACTCATTCACGGATTTTCCCTGCCTAGACCACTTGCTCTAAAGACTCTGACCTGAAGAACTTTTGCTTTCCATGATCTTCAAAACCTGCCTCCTCAACCATTGCCTAATACTCTAGATGAGACATCCAGTTTGCTCTGGCCTTTACTGTATATCTGTCTGGTCCTTCCAAAATATTGGGACTTCCTCAACTCCTAACAGATTGCCCAAGGGAGTGTCCTGTGGAATGGAAATCCGTTTCCACATTATCTCTGTAATGCCAATCCTGCTGATCTCAGTTTAGCAGCAAACTATAACCCTTGGACACTGGTATGGTTCTAGAGCCCTCTTGTAACTTTCAAGAGCACTCCCAAAGCTACCAGTATCCTATCATTGCTCTAGGCCAGAATGGTTCTAATAAAGCATGTTTTATATACTAATCAAAATGGCTTAGCTTTTAAACCACTGTACTTGTCAGAGAACCTAGTAACACCTTCGTAACACTTCTTTTGTCAGTGTTACAAAATAAGTAACAAGGATCCCACCACTGTAAAAGTTCTCAAAGATATGCTGGAAGGGTGTCTGCACACACAAAAAAACTTCTGACAGATTTTACCAACTGCTGTCTTTTTTGATCTGCTCTTACAATGAAAATATAAAATATGTGAGTAAAAATTTAAAGTGCCATTCATAAAGGATTGAATAAATCTTCAATCAAGCATGGGTATCATGTGGATACCATCCCTTTGTTCACGAATAAGATATCCGTACAATAAGGAGTTCCTACTCTATTACATGAAAGAAATATATAAACAACTAACAGGTATGACTATGTGGCAAAATCAAATAAACACCATATCAGAGATATAGATGTTAGTTTCTCATATCCTCCCACTACCACCCATCCAACCAAAATGAGAACAGAAAGGAAGGAGACATAAGGGAAGGTTTGGGAAGTCAGTAAGTAGACTACTGCAATAATCTAGACCAAGGGTCAGCAAACTTTTTCTGCAAAGAGCCAGAGAGTAAATATTTTATGCTTTGAAAGTCATATTCTCTATTACACTACTCAATTCTGCCATTGTCAGACAAAAGTAGTCACAAGGAAATGAGCATGGCTCTATTCCAATAAAACTGTATTTATGAAAACTGAAATTTTGACTTCATATCATTTTCATGTATCATAAAATATTAATCTCTTGACTTTTTTCCAACCATTTAAAAATGTAAAAACCATTTTTAGCTGGCAAGTCATAAAAAACAGCAGTGGCTGGATTTGGACCATGGGCTATGATTTGCCAACCCCTGACCTACACAGCTGCCTGAAATAGGGCAGTAGCACCAGGGCAGAGAGGAAGGACGGACAAAGAAAACATTTCAGAGGTGGAATCAGTAAAACTTATTGATGAGTGGGGCGTTAAGAGCAAAGACAGCAAAGGGAGCTCCCTAGTTTCTAGCCCAGGTGACTCAGAGGGAATGTCATGAACAAATAAGAGCAGCAGCTCTCCTTCACCTGAGGAGGACAACAGCACCTGGAGTACACCACTCACTGCCCAGGTGATGAGAACTACGCAAACTCAGCAACAGTGACCCAAGACTCAAATCCCACCTCCATCAGTTACCACATACCCAACCTTTTTGATTCTCAGCTTCCAAATCAATCCATAAAGTGATCATGACAACAACAGTAATGCCTACTTCAAAAGGTTGCAGTGAGGATTCCATTTAGTGAGTTAACATACGGGAAGTTCTTGGGACAGTGCCTGGCTCACAGTAAATGATATGTAAGTGTTAGCCATTATTCAAAATAAAAAAATTTTAATCCATAAATATGAGTTATAGAGGCAATTTATAAATACTGTATGTTGGCCTACTTAAATACAGTAAAAAACAGTATTCACAGTAATAAACATTCTTAAGCATTTAAGCCATCTGTGAATACTTGACATAGTATATAGCATCATTTAAGCTAAATAATATCAAATTAAGTTCCTTTCATACTGGGGAAAAAAAAAATCAATGCTGAAGTAGTGCTGGCCAGGATAAATTGTATAAAGGTATGTGTGGTTCAGGGCAAAGCAAAGTCAGTCTTGAGAGTTAGAATTGGACAAGGGTCTAAAATAGGTGACAAGTACAATTCTGGCCTGGGCTAGTCACCAGATTTCTGGGGGACTCCATCAGGCACTTTTGTTATGTTCTAAGCACTTACCTAGCCTACAAATTCCATTCCGCTACACGAGGGGGCATGAAGCAAATACCAAGTGAGCTTAAAACCTGCTGCAATTACTGTACTTCTAAAAACAAATCAGTCTGACAGCAAGAATATAATTACATTTTTTATTAGGAGATAGAAATACAAAATATTTTATGAGGATTAAATATAATTGGAATATTTCATATGATTTGATAAAAAGCACTAACTACTTTGTTGAATGATACACATTTCAAATGCAAGAAATCACAAAAATCACATATTTTTAACTTTGTTATCTGTAATATCTTGAAAAGTTGCTGTTCAAAGGTATATTGCTTTCTAATTACCCATCCTAGCAACTAAACCTGTGAACAGCTAAAAAAAAAATCAACTTATCTTTAATTACGTTACATTTTTTAGAAAACTATTTTCATCACTTGAAACTCATTCTGCTTTGCTTTTAAGGGTCTTTCCCCCAAAAGTTCTTCATTGAAGAACAATTGATGGGGAATGAAGTCACTTTTATCAATCTACCTACAATATATCTGAATCCAGAATGTGCCCAAATATCTTTGTTTTGAAGCCTATTGAATAAGACAGGAAAAGATAAATTGCCTAGGCAGGTATATCATGATTTGATTAATCAGTAAAAAGATTACCCAAAACCAATAATTCCAAGTATTCCTTCGTTTGATGACCTGATTTTTATTCCCTAGGACAATGCAGCGCAGTAAAATTAAGGGACATAGTAAGATGTAGGGGCCTTTCCTTCTTCAGAGTGGAAAACTCGCTGCTCAGAAATGTGGGTGCATGAACAGTTTTAGGCTCAAGTGTATGTGGAAGGTAAAGATGTGAAAATGGATTCCTTAAAACTGCCCATGCTTCTGCTCCTTTTGGAAAGTCTGCCTGTGCCTCCCAGACATGGCGCAAACCAATGTTTACATAAGATAACAAAAAATTTAGAATCAGATTTAAAATTATATGAATACCTAGGAAGTGTGAGATAACTTGCCCATTGGCCTTTAAATTGTTTCATATAATTTGCTGTTTACTATTGTCTACTGCGACTCTTTCTTCAGCTCACATTTGGCAAGCATATTCTTTTATTTCCCAAAACTTTTGATTTGAAAAACTTTAAATCTACAGAAAAGCTAAAAGAATAGTATAATGAATACCTGTCTATCCTTCACCTAGAAGCATCAACTGTTATAAAATTTGCCCATTTACTTTTTCCTTTTCTGATACACATATTCTGATGCATAAAATTAACCATAATTCTATCATTATCTAATATATAGAAAATATTCAGCTTTCCCAGTTGTCCAAAAAACACAACTTACAGTTATTTATGTTTTCTAACAGGTTCCATCAAGGTACGCATATTACACTGGTTGTCTTTTTAGTTTTTTATAATCTAAAATAGTCCTCCCACATTTTTCTGTTTTTAATGATAAACAACTTTTCAAAGCCAGCAGTTCAAAGTTCAAATTTCCCCCAAAAAACTCTTCATATTAATTTTACAAAATAATATTTTCAGTTTTTATCAAAGTTTTGTTGGTAAAAGATGCTAGCCTTGTGACTGTTAGATTTGGCGTGACAACTCTCAGTGGGTTGGTGTGGGAGGGCCACTGAGGCCAGAAGGACACTACCTGGGAGTGGACACACTGTGAGAGTAACCACAAAGTAACCATTTCATCTCCACCACTTTCCAGAAAATAAGCAGTCTCCTCCAAGTTCAGTAAGAACCCAAGGTTACACTGCTAATTAGGTGAAAAGACCTTTCCTCTCAGGGAACAGACATCTACACACCTTGGTTAACAATCCTGGGGTGTAATACAAATCAATTGAGCACATCTTTCCCAATGTGGGTGTATGACTCTGCTTAGAAGTGCTAATTACGTACATAGCTAGTAATACATAAACACTATACCTTAATCAGCCTAAGCCTAACTTAAAACCAAAGCCCTGAGGCAAAAGATGCTATTAAGATGTCCCTGTAACTCAACTGCTGTTCACGTATTACCTGAACAGTGTGAATCCAACAGCAGTCCCCTACTCTGCTTTTAAAAAAACAGGCTTCTGAACTGTGGTAAATTGAGTTCTTCAGAAACAAACATGAAAAACACACAAATTCAGCATTAGGATGACTGGATGAAAGGGATGACAGTTCATTCCCTATGCAAAAGTGGTATGGAAGATATGAAACATTCCAAGCCAGGTGTGATGGCTCGTGTCTATAATCCCAACACTTGGCCTCCCAAGTGAGCTATAATTGCACCCCCGCACTTCAACTTGGGCAACAGAATGAGACCCCTGTCTCTTAAAAACACAAAACTATTTGATGCACAGATGAATGAAAAAATATGTGTGTGCAGACCATATTCATGTGCAATCATTTTTTTTAGAGGAAACAAAACAATATGGAAAAAAATATACAGTCAGGTAACATGAATAAGGCATTTATCTTTGGAGCTGTTTTATTCATGTGTAAAATAAGGAAGTCATCTCAATAACATCACATATCGAAAGCCGTTAACAATGATTACAGGATACTAGGACTGTAGTATTATTTACTGCAATCTCTGCATTAAGAAATAAATTAGGGGCCCAGTAGGGTGGTTCACACCTATAATCCCAACACTTTGGATGCCAAGGTGGGAGGGTGGCTGGAGGCCAGGAGTTTGAGGCCAGTCTTGGCAACACAGCAAGATCTCATCTCTTCAAAATAAAAAATTTAGCCAGGCGTGATGGCGTATGCCTATAGTCCCAGCTATTCAGGAGGCTGGGATGGGAGGATCACTTGAGCCCAGCAGTTCAAGGCTGCAGTGAGCTATGATCATCCACTGCAGTCCAGCCTGTGAGAGTGAGACCCGGTCTCTAAACTAAATAAAAAAAAACAAAGAGTGAAAAATAAATAAATATATTTGAGTGGTTTTCTTATTTTCAAGTTACTGATAGAAAATCTGAAAAATTATCTGCCACCTAGCTGTCCAATTCACACAGGACAGCTACAAGACAGTAGTGACAACCAAAAAATTACAATCATCAAGTCCTACAGTGATACCTAGACAAGCGTATTCATACACCACCTTGACTCAACTTATATGCAACATACTGAAATCAACTGCAAATGCTTCACTTACCACATAACCAGACAAGACTCTTGGTTTTACCTAGATTATGTGAACTCTTAATTAGCAAACTATCACTAGACCAACATCCACAGAGGTCAACTACAGTTATTCTGTGCATTCCTTCCATCTCTAAACTCTAAATAAATAAACAGCAAACCATTACCAGTTCTCAAGTTTTATGCTGAGATAGGTAAGCTGCTAATATATAAAATAGCTGGAATTGATATTGTTGGTTTTTTACTAAGAATATTTAAAATTGCAGGACCTCAAAGCTGCACATAATTTCATCTGCATTTAAGCTTCAAAAATCTACATATGCAAAAGAAAATGTAGATGTAGCCGTTCAAATGGGTCAACTTGAATTTAATGTTTTATAATAGCATGCTCTTTTTTAATCTCTAGAAAAACATCAAAACTTACCTTTATTCTCAAAGAAAACAAGCTTACAAAGCAGAAAATGACCATTTAGTAAAGAAGTCATCTTTGGTTCTTAAATGTTAAGCATGCTACAACTTTGTATACATGTTTGAGCCAACTAGGAGATAGTCCCAAGGGGTTTCAGTGATAGCTGTGATTACCAAACAGGAAATACATGCTTGGAAGCAGAAGTGAAAGAATCACTCCAGGGACCAAGGAGAGGTAAACAGGTGACAAAGAAATTCTGGTTTCCAAGTATGAGCATATTAATCTCTTGTGGCCCTTGCAGGTAAGGTAGATGGATGATTCAAGAAGCCACACAAATGATCTCACAGATGGTGATCCCTAACCAGACAGTAATCTGCAACAGGTTTATTTTAAAGATGCATATTCATCTCTTCATGTAAACATACTTCTATAAAAAAGCTAGAAATGGTCTAAAAGACAGTAACTAGAATGTTGAGAGACTCAACTAATAGTACGTGGCATAAGGGATTTTTATCCTGCAGATAAGACTGGCAATTCCTGGAAGCAAAAAGTAAAAGTGTCAGTAAGAGAAAGCTATAGACAGTTTATTCTTATACTGGATCTCAAATCTCTGGTAGCGGAAAAAAAAAAAAAGACACAAAGCAACTGTCTTTGGAAGTAGGGGGTTAGCATCAGGGCTGATGCCCTAATGGTGCCCTAAAAACAAACTGGCCATGATAATACAGAGTAGGTTCAAGCATTAAACTGGGAGTTTGCCCATATGGCTCTGGAGATACTGCAATGTTAAAACTCAAGAGGTTTTCTCCAGGTTCCTTATATTAGGTTTTTATTATTTAAAAGGGAAGAATTTATCCAATAGAGAAAAGAGAATAATTTTTAATAGTAAAAGTGTGGTGATTCTGTCTAAAAATATTGTTATCACTTGAACATTGTGAGGTCATTTTTTCAAAAGATGTTAGGTACAAATGAATACAGTATGATCTGTCAACATTCATGTATTTTTAGGGCAAATATGAAATGTGTTTACATGACCATCATCCTGATGCTGCATGGTAAAATCTCCTTTTAACCTCAGTAGTAGGACAACAGGGCCAAAATAGGACTGTTTATAAATATATAAAATACCACTTTTATTTTCTATGTACCTTACTTTAAAATAAATTGATCACTGAATTACCTTCTTGTCTATCACCTTTCAGGAATCCTGGGATACAGATCATTTCTTTCAGGACCTCATTATCAAGGAGTACAGGGCAGAAAGTCGAAAAATGGGTTTTTTGGACAATCTTACAACTTGGGTTCCAGACATGTAGAAGAATTCCAGATAATTTATGTAGAGACTCCACCTTCAAGGAGGGAGAGCACAACTCCCCGCTCTTTAAAGTGGGCTATGCATAGTGACTTCCTTCCAAATAACAAAGTACAAAAGGGGAGAAAAAGAGTAACTTTATAGTGGAGAGACCTGAGAGTCACTATATCAGCCAGGTGGTCAAGAAAATCAGTCACAAATCATGTTGATAGTATACTTGATTTGTTGTGATGAACTGGTACATTGTATCTGTGGACTTCCATCCCAAAACCTATAACCCTAGTCTAGTCATGAGGAAAATATCAGACAATTCCCATAGAAAGACATTCCACAAAATACTTGATCAGTACTCTTCAAAACTGTCAAAGTAATCTAAAACAAGGAAAATCTGAGAAACTGTCATAGCCCAGGGAAGCCTAAGGAGATACAATAACAAAATGTAATATGCTACATCCTAAGACGAGATCCTAGAACAAAAAAAGTAAAAAGTTAAAAAGTAGGGAAATCTGAATACAGTACGGACTTTAAGACTAAAATGTATTCACATTAGTTCACTAACTGTGATGAATGCAGCACACTATTTTAAGATGTTAATAATATGAGAAACTGGAAGCTCGGTTCAAGATGGCTAACTAGATGCAGCTAGTACACGCCTCTTCCACGGAAAGCTCCAAACCGGCAAGTAGATATTCACCCTTCAAATAGGTAATCTGAAACAGAACACTGGAATTCAACTGAAAAGTAACAGGAATCACTGATCACAAAGGAGAAGGAAGCAAGGCAGGTGCTCAGTCAGGATTGCTGAGAGATGGAAGAAGCTTCTAGATGCTGGGAAAGGGTAGACGAGAGACTCCCAGGGTTCCATATTCTCACCATGGACTTTTGCAATGCTAGCTGTGGGAGACCCCCTTGACCCTCACAGGTCTCCAGCCTAACAGCGTGAGTTACCTGGAGACTAACAGGGGCATTGCTCAAACTCACATGGAGTACACAGGCTTCCGAGCCCTGAGAAGCTGCTGCTATCAGCCAGCAAGTCAGGCTGGAAGAGGGAAGGCCAGGTACTTTTACACAACCCAAAGGGCAAATGATGCCACCACCATCACTGCTGCTCCAGGCTGCTGTGGTACTGAGATGTAAGCAAATCACACTCCGTACAAACTGCCTACCTCCCCCACAGATGCCTACCTAGCTGCTCCCACTGAGAGGAGCCTACTCTTCCTGGTGGCAGACCCACAACACAGGATTGCTTGAGGCTAACAGTTTGAGACCAGCCTGGGCAACAAAGTGAGACCCCATCTTTGCAAAAAATTTTCAAATTAGCCAGGCAAGGTGGCATGTGCCTGTAGTTCCATTGATTCGGAAGGCTGAGGCAGGAGGATCACTTGAGCCCAGGTCAAGGGTACAGTGAGCTGTGATTGCATCACTGCACTTTAGCCTGGGTGAAAAAGTGAGACACAGTTTTTTAAAAAAAAAAATAAAAAGATCAAGCATAAACACTTCTGTGGCCACCTCAGCTTGCTCTTACCTGCAAGCACCACCTATTAGCCTGGAGGTCCAATTGTACAACCCAATACAAAATTTGCTGACATAAGCAAACAGCATAGGAATAAGTATATCAAAACCTCTGCCACCCTAGTTCTGCAGGAGACTATGAACCTGCTCATACACCCAATACATTGCTACTACAACTGGCATTTGAGAAAGTCAACCCACTAAGGCTATCTATAACCAAGGAAATATTTTGCCATCTGAAAGTACACAGAACCAAAGTCAGAAGACCCTACACGACATAAATTATAGTCATATCCTCAAGGGGGGGAATCCTGTCCAAATAAAAGTAATTTCAAAAATAAGAAAAAGATAGTTTATCCAGATGAGAAGAAACCAAATAATTCTGGACATATGAAAAAACTGTTACAACACCCACAAAGGATCACACTAACTCTAGTAATGGATCCTAACCAAAATGAGATCTTTGTAACAGCAGATAAATAATTCAAAATAATTGATTTTAAAGAAGTTCAATGATATCCAACAGAAAATTGAAATCCAACACAAAGAAATTTTTTAAAATTCAGGATTTTAATGAAAATTTAGCAAAGCAATAGATTTTTCTTTAAAAAGAAAAAACAGAACTCCTAAAAATGAAAAATTCATTGAGGAAATTATGAAATACAGTTGAAAGCTTTAAAAATAAACTGGACCAGGCAAAAGAAAGAAACTCAGAGAGTGCAGACAGGTCTCTCACATTAACAAAGTCAGAGCAAACTAAAGAAACAAGAATTTTTAAAAAATGAACAAAGCCCTCAAAAAGTATGGGATTAAATAAAACATGAAAATCTATGAGTGCTAGGTATTCCTGAGGGAAAAGAAAAAGTAAAAAGTTTGGAAAACCTATTTGAGGAAATAATTGAAAGAAAACTTTCCTAGTCTTCCTACAGATTTAGACAATCACCTACAAGAGATTAAGAGAACTCCAGGTAGATGCACTGCAAGATAGACTTCACCAAAATAATCATCAAACTATCTGAAGTCAATGTGAAGGGAAAAATCCTAAAAAAGCACCTAATCACCTATAAAGAGAGTCACATCAGACTTACAGTGGACTTCTCAGCAGAAACTTTGCAGGCCAGAAGAAACTGGTGTACTATTCTCAGACTTCTTAAAGAAAAAAGCAAATAGTCAACCACAAATTTTATATCCAACTAGAATAAACTTCATAAATAAAGCAGAAATAAATGTTTTCCCACACAAACAAACACTAAGGGAATTTGTCATCATTAGACCAGATCTGCAAGAAACATTCAAGGGAGTTCTAAACATGGAAATGAAAGGTTAATACTTGCCATCATAAAACACACAAAAGTATAAAACTCATAGGTCTTAAAAAACAACTACATGCATAAGACTATAAAGCAACTAGATCAAATTATGACAGAAACAAATCTTCACATATCAACTTTGAATGTAAATGGATTAAATGCACCATTTAAAAGATACAGATTGGGGCCAGGCACAGTGGCTCACATCTGTAATCCTAGCACCTTGGGAGACCAAGGGGGAAGGATAACTCGAGACCAGGAGCTTAAGACCAGCCTGAACAACACAGTGACAAAGTTTTTTTTTAATTAGCTGGGCATTGTGCCACACCTGTAGTAACAGCTGCATGGGAGACTGAGGCAGAAGGATCGCTTGACCCCACAAGTTTCCAACCTGGGCAACAAAGCAAGATCCTGTCTCTTAAGAAAAAAAAAAAGATATAGATCCACTAAATGGATTTTAAAACTATAATCCAATCATATGCTGCTTACCAAAAAAAAAAAAAAACATCTAATTTGTAAAGATACTTATCAACTCAAGGCAAAGGGGTGAAAAAAGATATTCCACACAAAAAGAAACCAAAAGCAAGCAGGAGTAGCTATACTTACATCAGATAAAACAGACAATATAAATCAACAACAGTAACAGAAGACAAAAGAAGTAATTATATAATAATAAACAGATCAATTCAACAGGATAACAATCTTATATATGTATATACCCAACACCAGAACACCCAGATTCATAAAGCAAATACTATTAGACCTAAGAAAAGAGCTAGAAAGCAATGCAATAATAGTGGGAGGTACAGGATGTTTGTCCCCTCCAAATCTCATGTTGAAAGGTGATACCCTATGTTGGAGGTGGGTCCTAGTGGGAGGTGTTTGGGTCATGGGGGCAGATCCCTCATGAATGGCTTGGTGTCATCCCTGTAGTAATGAATGAGTTCTCGCTCTATTAGTTTACACAAAAGCTGGTTGTTTAAAAGAGTCTGGCGCTTCCTCCTTCTGTCATGCTCCTTCTACTGTCAAGTGATATACTGGCTCCTCTCTGTCTTCCACCATGAGTAAAAGTATCCTGAGGCTTCACCAGAGCAGATGCTAGCACTGTGCTTCTTGTACAGTCTACAGAATGGTGAGCCAAATAAACATCTCTTATTTATAAATTACCCAGCCTTGGGCATTCCTTCATAGCACAAGGGGGGACTTCAACACCCCACTGACAGCACTAGACAGAACACTGAGACAGAAAAAAAAAAAAAAAAAAAAAAAAAAACCCACTGGATTTAATTTGGACTATAGAACAAATAGACCTAACAGATGTTTATACAACAAGCTACCCAACAATCACGGAATATTCATTCTTCTTATTAGCATGTGCAACATTCTCCAAGACAGACCTCATCTTAAGGAATGAAGCAAGTCTCAATAAATTTTTAAAAAACTGAAATCATTTCAAGTGGCTTCTCAGACTACAGTGAAAAAAACCTAAAGTCAATTCCAAGAAGGACTCTCAAATCTATACAAATACATGGAAATTAACCTGCTCCTGGATGGTTTTTGGGTCAGTGATGAAATTAAGATGGAAGTTTAAAAATTTTTTAAACAAATAAAAGTATAGACACAACATACCAAAACCTCTGGAATACAGCAAAAGCTGATAGTGTTGACTGTAAACAGATTGAAGAAAGAAAAGTTGGCCGGGCGCGGTGGCTCAAGCCTGTAATCCCAGCACTTTGGGAGGCCGAGGCGGGTGGATCACGAGGTCAGGAGATCGAGACTATCCTGGCTAACATGGTGAAACCCCGTCTCTACTAAAAATACAAAAAACTAGCCGGGCGTGGTGGCGGGCGCCTGTAGTCTCAGCTACTTGGGAGGCTGAGGCGGGAGAACGGCGTGAACCCGGGAGGCGGAGCTTGCAGTGAGGAGATCACGCCACTGCACTCCAGCCTGGGAGACACAGCGAGACTCCGTCTCAAAAAAAAAAAAAAAAAAAAGAAAAAAAAGAAAAGTTTATAGTGTTAAATGCCTAAATGAAAAAAACAGACCACAAGCTAACCTGACATAGCACCTCAAGGAACTAGAAAAACAAGAACAAACCAAACCAAAGCTAGCAGAAGAAAAGAAATGATGAAGAGCAGAACTAAGTGAAATTCAGTTCATAAAAACCCAAAAGACAAAGAAACAAAAAGTTGCTTCACTGAAAAGATAAACAAAATTGACAGACTACTAGCTACACTAACCAAGAAGAAAGACAATTCAAATAAGCACAATCAGAAATGAAAAAGACATTACAAATGATACCACAAAAATACAAAAGATTATCAGAGTCTACTATGAACATCTCTACACTCGCGAACTAGAAAACCTAGATGAAATGGGTAAATTCCTAAAGACACACATCCTCTCAAGAATGAACCGAGAAGAAAAGGAAAACCTGACGAGACCAATAACCGGTAAGAAGACTTAACCAGTAATAAAAAATTTTTTTAAAATCTCCCAACAACAAAAATCCCCAGGAGCCGATGAATTCACAGCCAAATTCTACCAGGAGCAGAAGAACAGGTACCAATCCTATTGACACTGTTCCCCCAAATTGAAGAAAATCCTCTCTAACTCATTCTATGAAGCCAGTATCACCATAACATCAAATCCAAGCAAGGACACACAAAAACAGAAACAGAATCAATCAATACCCCTAATGAAAACAGACGCAAAAACGCTCAAGAAAATACTAGCAAACCAAATCCAACAGCACATCAAAAAAGATAGTACACCACAATCAAGTGGGTTATATTCCAGGGATACAAGTATGGTTTAACACACAAAAATCAATAAATGTGATCTGCCACATAAACAGGATTAAAAACAAAAACCATACTATTATCTCGATAGACACAGAAAAAGCATTTGATAAAATTCAGCATCCTTTCATGATAAAAATCACTCAACAACTTGGTGTAGTAAGAACATACCTCAAAATAATAAAACCCATATACAAGAATCCCACAGCCAACATCATACTGAATGGGGAAAGGTTGAAAGCATTCCGCTTGAGAAATGGAACAAGACAAGGATCTCCACTCTGGCCACTCTTATTCAACACAGTACTAAAAGTCCTATCGGGCCAGAGCAGTAAGGCAAGAGAAAGAAAGAAAGAAAAGACATCTAAATTGTAAAAGAGGAAGTTAAACTATCTCTGTTTGCTGATGGTATCATTTTATACCTGGAAAGCCCTAAGACTCCTCCAAAACACTCCTAAATTTGATTAATTCCGTAGAGTTTCAGGATACAAAATCGACCTACAAAAATCAGTAGTATTTCTTTTGTTTAGTTGAGGTTTGTTTGTTTGTATTTGAAACAGGGTCTCACTCTGCTACCCAGGCTGGAGTGCAGTGGCGCGGTCACAGCTCACTGCAGCCTCGACCTCCTGGGCTCGTGATCCTCCCACCTCACCATCCCAAGTTACTGGGACTAGAGGCACGTGCCACCATACCCAGCTAATTTTTGTATTTTTTGTTGAGAGGAGGAATCAGTAGCATTTCTATACAACAATAATATAATCGAGCTGAGAACCAAATCAAGAACCAAACCAAGAAGTCAATCCCATTTACAATAGCTACCAAAAAATAATAAAATACCCAGGAATAGTCTCAACCAAGGATGTGAAAAATCTTTACAAGAAAAACTACAAAACATTGATAAAAGAAATCGCATATGACACAAACATGATCATGAGTTAGAAGAATCAGTATCATTAAAATGACCATACTACCCAAAGAAATTTGCAGATTCAATGCAATTCCTATAAAAATACTAACATCGTTGCCGTATCTCTCACCATAAACAAAAATCAACTCAAGATGGATTAAAAACCTGAAAGTATAAAGACCTGAAAGACCTGAAACTATAAAGATTCTAGAAGAAAACCCACGAAAAACTCTTCTGGACATTGGTCTAAGACAAAGAATTCATGCCTAGGACCTCAAAAAGAAAGCTACAAAAATGCAGACAGACAAATGGGACTTAATTAAAATAAAAAGCTTCTACACAGCAAATAAGTAATCAATAGAGAAAACAGACAATCTACAGAACAGGAGAAAATATGTGTAAACTATGTATCTTACAAAAGGCTAATCTGTAGACTCTATAAGGAACTCAACTCAACAAGAAAAAAATAACCTTATTAAAAAATGGGCAAAGGGCATGAACACATATTTTGCAAAAGATGACATACAAATGGCCAAGAAACATTTAAAAAGTTGAACATCACTAATAACCAGGGAAATGCAAATAAAAGCAATGAAATACCATTTCACACCAGTCAGAATGGCTATCATTCAAGTGTCAAAAAAATCAATAACAGATGTTGGCAAGGATGCAGATAAAAGGGAATGTTCATAGACTGTTGTTGGGAGTGTAAACGAGTACAGCTTCTATGGAAAAAAAATATGGAGACATCTCAAAGAACTAATAGAAATACCACTTGATCCAGTGATCTCACTACTGGCGATCTATCCAAAGGGAAAGAAATCATTATATCAAAAAGATACCTGCACTCAAATATTTATTGCATGACTACTCACAGTAGCAAAAATATAAAATCAATCTAAGTGTCCATCAACGGATGACTGGATAAGTAATCCACACCATGGAATACTACTCAGCTATATAAAAAAAAAAAAAAAAAAAGAATTCATGTTTTTTGCAGCAACATGGATAGAACTGGAGGTAACTATCTTAAGTGAAATAACTCAGAAAGAGCAAGTCAAATAGCTCATATTCTCACTTACAGGTGGGAGCTGAAAAATGTGTACACAGGGGCATACAGAGTGAAATAATAACACTGGAGACTCAGAAAGGTGGGAGGATGGGAGTGGGTGAGGGATGAGAAATTACCTCATGGGTGTTTATGTACACTATTAAGGTGATATTTACCACTATGCAATGTATCTGTGTAACAACACTGCACTTGTACTAAATCTATAAATAACAACAATATGAGAAACTGGGTGTTGGGTATATGAAAATACTCCATCCTAGCTTAACAATTTTTCTATAAATCTAAAACTAGTCTAAAGTAAATTTTTACTTAAAAACGAAACTGGGCCAGGTGCAGTGGCTCACACTTGCAGTCCCAGCAATTTGGGAGGCCAAGATGGGAGGACTGCTTAAGCCCAGGAGTTTGAGACCAGCCTGTGCAATAGCAAGACCCGGAATCTACAAAATGAAAGAAAAACTTATCCAGGCCATATACATATAGCTGGTCTATAGTCCCAGCTACTTGGGATGTTGAGGCAGGAGAATCATTAGAGACCAGGAGTTTGTGGCTGCGGTGTGCTGTGATCATGCCACTGCATGCTACTCTGGACAACAGAGCAAGATCTGTACTCAAAAATAAGCCAAAAAATAATAACAAAAATGAAAATAAAACTGAAGTTATCAAGTGAGGGAGAAAAGCAAACTCAGAATAGTCACATATGCCAGCAATGACAGAAAAGAGCACTAAAACTGTCATTATAGCTGTTATTTCATATACTAAAAAAGTTGAATAGAGACATGGAAGATATAAAAAAGATCCAAGCCAAATGTCTAGTGATAAAAACATGTCTGAGATGAAAAATACAAAAGATGGAATTACTGGCAGAGTAGATATGGAAAAAGAAAATATTAATGAAATTATAAACAAAGTAATTGGAATATCCAAAATAAAATGCAGGAAAAAAAATAACCTTAAAAAATTAAAAGTGCAGCAGTGGACAACTTTAAGCCAGTCAATGTGTATAATGGAGTCCCCAAATAATGAGGGGACAGAAAAAGTGTCCGGAGCTGCGCGCCCCGGCCATAGCAAATAATAACTGACGATTAAAAAACGCCTGAGCTCTATTCCTTTCCACCTTCTACCTCCTCCCTAGATTTGTTGTTTCTCTTTTGTATCAATACCTCATAAAAGATGGCGCTCTTCCTGTTTTTTCTTCACCTGTTCCCACCCCCCCCCCCCCCGCCCCGCCCCGCGAAAATTGTTACTTTGTAGCGCAGGCCCCATCCTGCGCTGGGGAAAATTACCAACTGACAGCGCAGGCGCAACATGACGTCCGACCAGAGAAACCAATACCTACCTAGCCACACCCTCCGCGATGAGATCATCTCCGCCTCTGGCCCAACCCCTTCCCCTCCAAGTGTATATAAGGCACTGCATTACCGCCATTAAACGAGACTTGATCAGAGCACTGTCTTGTCTCCATTTCTCGTGTCTCTCGTCCCCCAAATTCCCACTCCCTCCTCCAGGGCCTGCTTCGACGATCCCGCGGGCCGGGATAAAAAAGTATCTGAAGAATAGCCAAAAAGCTCCAAATTCTACGAAAACTGTAAACCGACTGATCCACAAACACAACTTCAGAATGCAAGCAACAAATAAAAAATATTTTTTAAATAAAGCTGAAAGAAGTCACTGTCAGCCAACTCACATTGTAAGAAATGCTAAAGTCCTTTAGACAAAAGAAAAATGTTATATGGAAATACACCAGAAATGGTAATTACCTGAGTACATGAATCTACTATTATTTAAAAGAAAATTATTTAAAGTATTTCTTTAAAAATATATTCTAGGGTTTAAAATTTATTAAAAGACAATAATGGAAAGGCCAGAAGGAAAGAAATGAAAGTATACTATTGTAAGGTTCTCATACTGTATTTGAAATAATAGATCATCTCGCCAGGCGCAGTGGCTCACGCCTGTAATCCCAGCACTTTGGGAGGCTGAGGTAGGCGGATCACGAGGTCAGGAGACCAAGACCATCCTGGCTAACACGGTGAAACCCCGTCTCTACTAAAAATACAAAAAATTAGCCGGGCGTGGTGGCAGGTGCCTGTAGTCCCAGCTACTCAGGAGGCTGAGGCAAGAGAATGGCGTGAACCCAGGAGGTGGAGCTTGCAGTGAGCCGAGATCGTGCCACTGCACTCCAGCCTGGGGGACAGAGCAAGACTCCATCTCAAAATAATAATAATAATAATAATAGATCATCTCCACAGTGACATGATCCCATATCACTGAAACTTAATTCATATTCATTCATTCATTCGTTCAGTCATTCATCAACTGTATTGACAACTGTATAAAAGTCATCAACCCTCTGTAGAAGATTACAGTTATGGGCTTCAGCGAGGGTGTGTTAACAGATTAGACTAAGCAAACAAGTGGATTATTTGCGTCTAAGTAAAATGCAAGGGCTCGCTCTTCTTACGGGATTCAGAAGGAATAATATCTCCCAAGCACAGGAGGATCAGAAATCATAGCAAAAGATTTTGGGTTGAACCTGTGCCAGGAAAAGCTGCATAAATACAAATAGGCTCCACTGGACAAAAATTTACCTTTCAAATCAATCCTGATACCACATTTGAGACCCTAGAAACACAACCACTATTTTCATCCTGTGCCACTGCTGCTGAAGCTCTCATGAGGTCCTGTAAGTTCCTGGTTCAACTGCTCTTCCACTTCTGCCACCTCATCTGGACTCCATGACACCCTGAATTGTCAGGCTGCCACTGGGTGTTCAAAATATCCCCACACTAAGGTGAGACAGAATAGTTTCTCTTTCTTCCCAATACCAATCAAAATCCCCATTCTACAAATAATTGATTAATGCTATTTATTTAGACCTTAAAAATCCCATCAAATAGATAAATTCAATAAGGCTTTATTAAATATCCACCTACAGTAAACCTGCAGTGAGGGTGTATATCAGAAAGAATCTCCCTTCCTGGCCTCACCGTTGGACATTTTCCTTTTTCTATTCCAAACAAGTTTGCATAGCTTCCTCTTATACACACTGCTATGGACCTATGGACTAAATGTTTATGTTTCCCACAAAATTTTTATGCTGGAACTCTAATCCGTAATGTAATGGTATTTGGAGGTGGGGCCTGGAGGAGACAATTAGGTCCTAGGGGTGGAACCCTCTCCATGGGATCAGTTCTCCTGTATGAACAGCCACATGACAGCTTGCTTCCTTCCTCTCTCCATGCCATGTGAGGACACAGCAAGAAGGCAGCTGTTTATAAGTCAGGAAGTAAGACCTCACCAGAATCCAACCATGCTGGCACCCTAATCTCAGACTTCCAGCCTCCAGAACTCTGAGAAATAAATGCTTGTTATTTAAACCACCCAGGCTATGGCATTTTGTTACAGCCACTAGGGCAGACTAAGACACACATTAAGAAATTCCAGCCATCTGGTGTCCAAATTTCACACTACAATGAATAGGGAACTAGCAGCATCATGTTCTGAGAATCCAAAGAACTTAGTCACAGTGATTAATCAAAAATAATCAGGCAGATTTAACCGATGAAGGTAAGTCATTTATAACCATTTATAAGCATAACAGTTTACACCAAAATCTGAAAACCTAGAAATCTACAAAAAGACAATTCCTTCTGAGTACAACTATTTGTGTGCTTATCAGTATATTAACAGAGAAAACCTGACCTTTAGAGTTTAAGCATTGTTCTAGGTCATCTTTAATAAAAATTTAATAAAAGTAATGAAACTAAAAAAGATATTCTCCCAGTACCTGTTCTTCCCTCTCCTTTTCTTTGGTCTTACTTCTGTAGACTCTAGCAGAGGTGGCATCCTGGGATGGAATGACAGAGATCTGATGCAGTGGCATGCTCATCCCAACCTCCTATCTGGTCGTTGTCTTCACAGAAGAGAGTCTCCACTGGTAGAGTCATTTTGGGCCATGGATTTCAAGCTGAGAGAAAATGAAGAGAGAATAAACATAACTCAGCTACAACACTTTAAATTTCCAAGAGTGAGCTTACCATTTTATATTTATATTCATATGTATATTTAAATAAGTTATGGTGACATAAATGTTTGGTCTTCAAAAACAATAGAAGATGAATGTCTAAGGGGAAAATTCTAACATTTCTCATAATAAGATGGCACCACCTGAAAGAGGCAGGTGGATCATGTACACATATAATCAGAGATTAATCTTCCATTGGCTACTTGGGTTTAAAACAAAGCAGTGACACCATTTATTTTAAGAATATTTTTGAAGTTAAACTTTTTTTATCACGACCAAGCATTTGTCCTGAAATAAGCAGTGATCTTTCCTTAAAACCACTGCCTGTGGGTCCACATAATGGTGAGATCAGAGGTTAGGAAGTCCAAATTAAATTCAAGATATCTATGATCCATACTTAACCTTCCAAAAGTATAGACTTTACATGAGCTGTTGGCAAACAATTCCTATAAAGCGCAAGATACATATTTTAGGCACTGTGGTCCAAGTCTGTTCCAGCTAATTAACTCTGCCACTGTGGCATGAAAGCACCCATAGAGAGTGTGTAAATGGGCCAAGTGCAGTGGCTCATGCCTGTAATCCCAGCACTTTGGGCGACCGAGGCAGGCGAATCACAAGGTCAGGAGATCGAGACCATCCTGGCTACCACGGTGAAACCCCGTCTCTACTAAAAATACAAAAAATTAGCCTAGCATGGTGGCAGGCGCCTGTAGTCCCAGCTACTCAGGAGGCTGAGGCAGGAGAATGGCACAAACCCAGGAGGCAGAGCTCGCAGTGAGCCGCGATCGCACCACTGTACTCCAGCCTGGGCAACAGAGCAAGACTCCGTCTCAAAAAAAAAAAAAAAAAAGAGAGAGAGAGAGTGTAAATGAATGAGAGTAGTTATGTACCAATAAAACTTTATTTACAAAAATAGGCAGCAGGCTAGATTTGGCCCACAAGACTGTAGTTTGCCAAATACTGCTATAAAGGGTTTCCTAGAGAATATGAAGGGTCACCATGACATTCCTGAGAACCATGAGAAAGGCTGCCTTTAGGTAAAATAACAGTGTATGCATAAGATGTCTTCAGTGATTCCAGGTACCTCTGCCCTTTTTCTGGTTTTCTCTTACGCATCCCCCAAAATGTCTAATAATTGACTTGTGTGTTGTTCTCTCTCCCCACTTACCAACTGAGATCTATCCAACTCTGTATACAAAACCAGTTAAATGTAAATTATCCAGACGATTTAATGTAGTAAAATGTTTCATTTTGTTCAAATTTTAACAGAAAATAGAAGCCTTCAACCAAAAGAATGAATCTTGAATTTGGAGATTTTCATTTATTAACCATGTGGTGGGATAGGGGGTGGGGACAAGTGAGGCAGTAGGAAAATGCAGGGTAAACAACAGGGCCTGACAACCCCAAGGTCACATTTGATAAGCAGTCACTTACTCTACCTCTCCCAAAACTCTACTCTGGATCAAACACAGGCGTTTGTAAGACTGGTGCCAACTCTTGGTAGTGTCCCTAAGCAAGCAGAGGGGCACCAAGACTCACAAAATGGCTTCCTTCACACAACTCTAGAATCAATGAACAACAAAAAGGAACAAAAACTGGGAGGGATCAACACATAGAAGAAAATTAGCTAAAACAATAATCTGTTTATAAAGTCTAGTTTTACAGTAAGCAGGTGAGTGATCATTGATAATAACAACAAAAAAAGGAAAAAAGAATAGGTGATGTTAGTGTCCAGATATCACACACCATCTACTCTATTTCAAGCCTTTGATGAGGAAGATGGAGCACTACTGTGCCAAAGAAACAGTCTGAATGTTTGTATTCAAGCACATCACACAAGACAAGAGGCACTTACTGCGGAGCTGCCTTGTACTCCCTGAGAGATCACAATAGGCAGTGGTAAGCAGTTTTTTCATCACTAATGCACTAAAGTCCTCTGTTACAGATGACAAACTCCATGGGGCCTCTTGGAATACTTAGTCAAACTGACCATACCCAGAGCCCTATACCTATCATGCCAGTAGCTACCTGTGGTGCTTCTCATATAATCATCATTATTACATCATTGGTACATGCCCATGACAAGCCTGAGAAGGGCTATTTATGGCACGGAAACACAGATGCGAGAGGGTCTCACAATTTTTGCGGTTTTGAAGGACATCCCTCCTCACTACCACTAAAGTTAGGCTTCTGATATGTACCACCACCACAAGGCAACAGACTTACAAGTTTGCCTGAAACAATCTCTCTCCTATGCCAGACATATTTAGGATAAAAATGAGTTTATAAACAAACCATAAAACAGGCCATACCATTTTTTATGTGAAGATTTACATGAAGAGTATAATCATATATTACTCACATTATTTTCTTTGCATAATTTCCAGACATCTTTTATATCAACTAAATTAATCTTTACATAAGAGTAACAGTTAAACCTCAGCACTATGCCTGACAATCCAGGCATGAGGGCTTCAATTTGACTAATGCTAACTTGCAAAATACAGCACACCTAACATGAACATCCACATCTAGAAGAGATACTGCCAAAGCTGGTTGTTGAGGAAACTAGAAATGGATCCCCATGTTCATGGATCAAAATACTTAATATTGTTAAAATGGCAATTCTTCCCAAGTTGATACAGAGAGTCAAAGCAATCTCTATCAAAAACTGAGCTGACTTCTTTACAGAAATTTGGCAAGCTGATTTGAAAATTTATATAAAATTCAAGGGACTCAGATCTGCCAAAACAATCTCGAAAAAGAAGAACAAAGTTGGAGAGCTCACATTTCCAGACTGCAAAACTTACGACAAAGGAACAGTAATTAAGACTGTGTGGTACTGGAATAAGAATAGATATATCAATGGAATAGAATTTAGAGTTCAGAAATAAACCCACGTATCTATAGTCAGCTGATTTTCAAGAAGGGTGCCAAGATCACTCCTTAGGGAAAGAGTACTGTTTTCAACAAATGGTGCTGGGACAACTGGATAGCCACATGCAAAAGAAATTTGGATCTCTTCCTCACACAAAGAAAAAAATAGACAAACTACACATCATCAAAATAAAAACTTTTGTGCTTCAAAAGACACCACTGAGAAAGGGAAAAAACAGCCAGCCATAGTGGTTCACACCTATAATCCCAGAACTTTGGGAGGCCAAGGCAAGAGAATATCTTGAGGCCAGGAACTCAAGAATGGCCTGGGCAATACAGCAAGACTCAACCTCTATTTAAAAAAAAAAAAAAAGTGTAAAAGACAAATGACAGAATAGAAGAAAAAGTTTACAAATCATATATGTAATAAGGGACTTGTATCTAGAATACATAAAGAACTCTCTTACGACTCAATAACATAAGGGCAAAGCCAGGTGCAAGTAGTTCACGTCTATAATCTCAGCATTTTGGGAGGCTGAGGTAGGAGAACTGCTTCAGGCCAGGAGTTCAAAACCAGTGTATGAAACATACCGAGGCCCCATCTCCACCAAAATAATAATAATAATAAAGACAAACCAATGAAAAATGGGTTAATCAACATCATTAGCCATCATGGAAATACAAATCAAAACTATCAGATATTACTTTAATTATGTTCATAATTAAAGACAAACAGTTAAGTGTTGGCAAGGATGTTGTGAAATTGAAACCCTCATATACTGCTAGTGGGGATCTATGTAGCAGTTTTGAAAAATAGTCTGGCCCTTTCTCAAAATGTTAAATATCGTATGACCCAACAACTTCACTCCTAGGGTATACACATCCAAGAGAAATGCAAACATTTCCTCACACGAAAACTTGTCCATGAATGTATCACATTATTCATAATAGCCAAAAGGTGGAAACAACCTAAATGTCCATCATATGATGAATGGATAAATCAAATAAGCTATACCCATTCAACAGAATCATATTCAGCAATAAGAAGAAATAAAGTACTGGCACATGCCACAATATGGATGAACCTTTAAAAAATTATGCTAAGTAGGCCTCCTAAGTAGGAGATGGCTACTGTTGCCCTATCTCACTCACCCTTCCAGTTTTGAGAAGGCAATAGAAAGAGTACAAAGTCAGCAATCACAAACCTAAGTTCAAATCCTGGCTCTAATTGTGGATGTTGGGCAAACTGATGCATTTCTAAGCTGTTTGGTCTCCTCATCTGTAAAAGGGAAGGGTAATCATGTCCACTCAGTTCACAGGGTTTCTGTGAAGATCAAATAAGACTGTGTCCAGGCTGGGTGCGATGGCTCACGCCTGTAATCCCAGCACTTGGGAGGCCGAGGCGGGTGGATCACCTGTGGTCAGGAGTTCTTGACTAGCCTAGCCAACATGGCAAAACCCCATCTCTACTAAAAATACAAAAATTAGCCAGGTGTGGTAGTGGGTGCCTATAATCCCAGCTGCTTGGGAGACTGAGGCAGAAGAATTGCTTAACTCGGGAGGCAGAGGTTGCAGTGAGTCGAGATCATACCATTGCAATCCAGCCTGGGTGACAAGAGTGAAACATAGGTGCTCTTAACATCAGCACATCTGCCGGCAGGCTTTCCCAGGCATTTGCAGTGATTTCTCTCACTGCATTACAAAAACCTGCAGGTTTGCTTTGTTTTTCCAGAACTATTTTCTGACCTCCTATGCCTCAGTCAAACACAGATTTATACAACTGGGACCGTGAATCCTTTCTAACATTTATGTGCAATACATAAGCAGCTTGACTCTGAGAGGAAGCAAGGTTGACATCCCCTTCCTAAAAGGAGAGTGGTAGGAAAGGCCAATGCTGAAGACAACCAGTATGGCTTCACAGTCAAACTGTTCTATGCTCTTTCCAGAGATCAACATAAATGAAGATTCTGCCCATTCCAACAACAATGCTTTGGACAAATAATGCGGGGAGCTAGGAGAAGACAAATGCCAGCTGCAGCGTCTCAGAGGAACGGCCACCCCAGGAAGAGTTCACATGCCTCCCTGTACCCTTGTTTGCAGGGTGCCAGACTCTCCAGCAGCACCCTGCTCCTCCCTGCTGTAAATTGTATCTTAACATCCTGACTGGCATTGTTAGAATCAACAACTTGAAGCTAAGCCTGTTTTTATAGGGAGTAAATTTCATGTAAAAAATGAGAAGTCCATGCACAGCAGCTAGCAGAAACAGAAAGAGAAAAAGCAGTAAAAGGAGTGAGGAGATCAATTCTAGATATCAGCACTGAATGATCAAAGCCAGACTTAAGGCAGTGGATATGGAGGGAGAAGTGAGGTCATTTGAAAAGCAGGACTAACATAACCTAGTGAGGGATCTAAACTGTCCCATGGTTTCTGGCTGTGTACTCACATGACAGAGATGCACAGAAAAGCAGCAGGGGAAGGAGGTAAGCTCAACGTGGACAGACTGAGCTTCACATGCCTTTAAGAAACCAAAGACATAGGCCAGGCGGTGGCTCACACATGTAATCCCAACACTTTGGGAGGCCAAGGCGGGCAGATCACAAGGTCAGGAGTTTGAGACCAGCCTGGCCAATGTGGTGAAACCCAGTCGCTACTAAAAATACAAAAATTAGCTGAGCGTGGTAGTGGCGGCCTGTAATCCCAGCTACTCCGGAGGCTGAGGCAGAAGAATCACTTGCACCCGGGAGGCAGAGGTTGCAGTAAGCGGAGAATGCACCATTGCACTCCAGCCTGGGCAACAAGAGCAAGACTCCATCTCAAAAAAAAAAAAAAAAGAAAGAAACCAAAGACATGTTCACAAATGCATATTGGGAGTCACCAGTATATCAAGACACATGAACATACATGGAGAGAATCAGTCATTTATGTCATTACGTACTACAAATAAATGCTAAAATACAATATCAATACCTAACATAAGAAAACCTGTATCTTGGGGCAGGCATGGTAGCTCAACAGCAAAGATGGAGTGACACGTACAATCATGGATACCTAAAAAGAACTAACGATATGAATAATAAAAATTATGCAAGTGAAAATATAAAGCAATACTAACAACAACAAAAACTATAGAAGAAAGAAAATGTAATAATTTGGCTTTAAAATGAACAGTACAAATTTCAACATGGACAACAGCGTAAACATTACGATGATATAAGCAACACTGAGATAACCAAACTGGGAGGATGGGAAGAGGGAAGGTTGGATAAAAAAGGAAGTCAACAGATAATAGCTAATGTTTGTAAGTCAAGAAACAGTATGAACATATTATTTGAAAACATGAAAGCAACTCTCAGAAGACACATGCGGCTGCCTACGGGGAAGAGTCTGCCCATTCCAACAACAATGCTTTAGACTGTGGAGGACCACAGCAAAGGACTACTGTTTTTCATTCTAGGACATTGGGTACACCAAGTTCCTAATCACAGTTCTAAAATTCAGAAAACTATCAAAAATTAAAAATTTTTAAAAACCACTCTACCCTTGCTTATTAACACTAAAACTTAATTGAACTCCTAGGCCAGGCGCGGTGGCTCATGCCTGTAATCCCAGCACTTTGGGAGGCCAAGGCGGGCGGATCACAAAGTCAGGAGATGGAGATTATCCTGGCTAACATGGTGAAACCCTGTCTCTACTAAAAACACAAAAAATTAGCCGGGCATGGTGATGGGCACCTGTAATCCCAGCTACTTGGGAGGCTGAGGCAGGAGAATGGTGTGAACCCAGGAGGCAAAGCTTGCAGTGAGCCAAGACCGCCCCACTGCACTCCAGCCTGGGCAACAGAGTGAGACTCCGTCTCAACAACAACAACAACAACAAAAAACTTGATTGAAATCCTTGGGGCCAAAACCTGACCTGAACTGACAGGAAGCTACTCAAAACTATACTTATGCTACTTAGTGTAAGTATTATATATACTTCAATGCAGAAATAGCGCATTTGAGTAAGGCATCTTACTCCAAGCCTTGATAGGAGTATCTGATAATTTACAGTATATGTAGCAGATTACTTGTCTAAAAACCTGAGAATTTCTAAATTCCAAAATATTTCTAATCCTAGAGTTTTGAATAAGAGAGTTTGGGCTTACAATTCATTTTTCAAAATGAAATGTATTACTTTTATTACATGTATTTTAGTACACATATTACTTTTATTTTTTAGATTTTGAAGATATTTTGAATAACTCAGTGGAGAGAAAGTATAAAAAGAATAACAGGTATGAGACTCATGTGACCTTAAATGGATCAACACCTAATGCCACACACTTTCCAAAAGTGGCATTATTCCTGGATCATTATTTAGATAATAAATAGATTACCTTGTCTCATTAAAAATTTGAAGAAAAAAGCAAGAAAACTTCACTTGACTCCTCATTCATATCCCGCTACTGTCCCATCTATACTACTTTTCTAGGAAAAGGTGTCTACACTCACATTCAACATTTCCTCACTTTCTATACACATTTCAACTAACTACAATCTGGCTTCTGTACAGTAAGGTCTACAATGCTCTCCATATTAAGCCTAAAAATTGTTTTGCAGCCCTCATGTTATTTGACTTGATACTTTTACTCTCTTCCTAGTCTTCAAATACTCTTTTGACTTAAATGACCTAACACCGTCCTAGTGTTCCTCCTGCTCCATCTCCACCTCTGCAGATCTATCTCCTATAGTATGACATTGTATGCAGAGATTCCTCAAAGTTTCATTTAACCCTCTCTGATTCTCATTCTGTGCTCCCTTTTCCTGGGTGATTTAATCCATAACTTTGGCTTGAATGCCCACCTTTGCAGATGTTATTTAAAAAGAAAATATTGATAAATCAGACTTCATTGAATTCAAAACTTTTGCACTTTAAAAGATACCATTAATAAAACAAAAGATAAGCCAACGACTGGGGAAAAAATACTTGACAATCATATATCTGATAAAAGACTTGTATCTAGAATAAAGAACTCCTACATAAGACAAACAACATAATTTTAAAATAAACAAAATATATTAACAGACGTTTCATCAAAGATGATATATGACAGCCAGGCTCTCATATATATGTGCCTGTAGTCCTAGTCATTCAGGAGGCTGAGGCAAGAGGGTGGTTTGAGCCCATGAGTTCGAGGCTACAGTGAGCAATATACTCCATTCTGGGCAACCGCGTGAGGCCCTGTCTCAAAAAAAATAAAATAAAATAACGAAGACATATGAATAGCTAATAAACTCAGGAAAAGATGCTGCAAATTAAAACCACAATAATATACCACTATACCCCCCCTAGAATGGCTACTACCAAAAACACTAGAATGGCTCCAATCAAAAAGACAGTCAATACTAATTGTTTGATATAGAAAAATTAGATCTCTCACGTATTTCTGTTGAGAATATAAAGTGGTATAGATACTCGGAAAACAGTCTGGCAGTTTCTTGAAAAGTTAAACATAAACTTATCATATGACCCAGGAACTGCAGTCCTTGGAATTCATCCAAGAGATATGAAAACATATGTCCACACAAAGACACACCTATGAAAGTGCATAGCGGCATTCCTCGTAATAGCCCAAAACTGGGAATATCCCAAATGTCCACCAACTAAAGAATAGATTAAAATGTGGCTTATCTATACAATGAAATTCTATTCAGCAATTAAAAGGAACAAACCAATCATATACACTACAGCATGGATGAACCTCAAAGACTATGCAAATTGAAACAAGTCAGACACAAAAGACTATATATTATACAATTCTGTTTTTATAAAGTGTCTTGAGAAAGCTGAGAAGGCAGATCAGTGATTGCCTCATGTTGGGTGTAGTTGTGGGTATGATATGACCTGCAAATGGGCAAGAGGGAACTTTGGGGGCAAAGGAAATGTCTCAAACTGGATTACAATGATGCTGCACTGCTTCAAATTTACTAATCACTGAATTGTACACTTGTAACAGGTGAATTTTATGGTGCCTAAATTAAACCTCAAGATACTCATTTAATACAGCTTACAAGGCCCTATGTATCTATCCCACCTCATTTTGTACTACCCCTCTCTCTATAGTCCAGCAACAGCAGTGTTTCTTCAGTCCCCTCAGACCTCCCAGCACCTTCCCACCACAGCCTATTTATATGGTATTCTCTGCCTGCAACACTCTTCCTTCCCCTTCTAGGCTAACTAATTCTTCCTCAACCATCTGACCATCCTGACAGAGGAAATTCCACATTCATAGTTCTTTATAGGATCAATGAAGAACCCCTACTTCATTAACAATGTTCACAGTTAGAATGTTACATTTATTGAGTTATTTAATTAACGACTTTCTCCCCTGTTCAGCCTTAAGCTCCCCAAAGGCAGCATATCTCATTTCGCTCACCTTTGTATCTCTCTTTCTGTGGCCCATCACATAAGATCTATTCAATAAATGCTGGTTGGATCAATCTCTCTGAGACAGCAGCCAAAAAGGGCTGAGAATTTCATTTGCAACTCAAACTATTAAGCAACACTATTCTCTGTCTCAAATCCTGATTAAGTACCCTAGTGGAGCTTTGGAAACAACTAACAAAAATTCAATGTTTGTCAACCTGGTACAATTCATTTTAAATGGGAAGAAACCCATTGATTTAAATATCTGCAGCAGATTGACCACATTGCACTTAGTTGAAAATTGAAATGTTATTCAAATATAGCGGAATGTAGTCTAAGTATCTTTAAGAAAAATTTTAAAAGATGACAAGTATAAGTAGTTTAGAATTACTGATCAAAGCATTTTAAGACAGAGGAAAACTTAAGTTTCCTAAGTTATAGATGAGAAATTTCAACCTTTGAGTCAAAAACCCAATTGCTGGTGTTAGTGAGAGGTGACAATGTGCTAGCAACCCTCACTCTCAGCGCCTCCTCAGCCTCAGGCCTCGGGTCCACTCTGGCGGTGCTTGAGGAGCCCTTCAGTCCGCCACAGCACCCTGGGAGCCCTTCTCTGAGCTGGCTGAGGCCAGAGCCTCTTCCCTCTGCTTGCGGGGAGGTGTGGAGGGAGATGCAGCGGGTGGGAACGAAGGCTAAGCTGGGGGACGGTTTGAGTTCTCTCGGGGGTGGGGGTGGGGGCCGGCTCGGAGGGCTGGCACACGGAGCTGCCCGCCAGCACCGCTGGCCCAGGGCAGTGAGGGGCTTAGCACCCAGGCCAGCAGCTGCGGAGGTTGCGCCAGGTCCCCCGCGCTGCTGGCCAGCCATTTCTCGCCAGGCCCTAGGTGCCTCCCCACGGGGCAGGGCTCCAGACCTGCAATCTGCCATGTCTGAGCTCCTCCCCCTGCTGTGGTGGGCTCCCCCACAGGTACCGCCCCCTGCTCCACCGCATCCAGTCCCATCCACAGCCCAAGGGCTGAGGAGTGCAGGCGAGGCTCAGGACTAGCGGGCAGCTCAGCCTTGCAGCCCTGGTGCAGGATCCGCTGGGTGAAGCCAGCTGGGCTCCTGAACTGGATGGGGACTTGGAGAACTTTTATATGTAGCCGGAGGATGTAAATACACCAGTCAGCACTCTGTGTCTAGCTTAAGGTTTGTGAACACACCAGTTGGTACTCTATATCTAGCTAACCTAGTGGAGACTTGGAGGACTAGCACTCTGTGACTCTGTTTAGCTCAAGGATTGTAAATATACCAATCAGCACTCTGTGTCTAGCTCAGGGTTTGTGAAGACACCAACTGGTACCCTGTATCTAGCTAACTAGCACTCTGTGACTGTGTCTACCTCAAGGATTGTAAAGGCACCAATCAGCACTCTGTCAAACTGGACCAATCAGCTCTCTGTAAAATAGACCAATCAACTCTGTAAAATGGCCCAATCAGCAGGATGTGGGTGGGGCCAGATAAGGGAATAAAAGCAGGTTGCCCCAGCCAACCAGCCGCAACCAGCTCAGGTCCCCTTCCACACTGTGGAAGCTTTGTTCTTTCGCTCTTTGCAATAAATCTTGCTGCTGCTGCTGCTCACTCTTTGGGTCCACACTGCAGTTATGAGCTGTAACACTCACCTCGAAGGTCTGCAGCTTCACTCCTGAGGCCAGTGAGACCACGAAACCACCAGGAAGAACAAACAACTCCAGATGCGCTGCCTTTAAGAGCTGTAACACCACAAATGTCTGCAGCTTCACTCCTGACAGCAAGACCACGAACCCACCAGAAGGAAGAAGCTCCAGACACATCTGAACATCTGAAGGAACAAACTCCGGACACGCCATCTTTAAGAACTGTAACACTCTCCGCGAGGGTCCGCAGCTTCATTCTTGAAGTCAGTCAGACCGAGAACCCACCAATTCCGGACACAATAACAAGTTACAGAAGCTTGCTATCAAATAGTCAAACGAGAGCCCAAATATGGTACTGCACTAGTATCACCTCAAAGCCTTCTTCCCTCCACTCACCCAGGAAAGAAGGCTCCCCCTGCCACATCACATCTCACCCTCTGTCTCACTATCACTTAACCACTTGTTAAAAAGGCTAACCTTAAGCTATAAAGCTATAAAGACTGCTCTGCTCCTGCCTTTTACTGAAATGAAGACCAAAATTAAACTTGAAAGCTCTGAGAAATTTCAGGGAAGATGACAGAGAAACACCACAAGGTCTCCGTATGTTACCCACTAAAAACAAGTCTGATACAAATTTTGTTATGTGGGCTGGCCTATTAAAACTATTAGCTTTAAAAACAGTGAGTTAATTTTAAAATATAAAAATTAACTTTTGTTTTTGTTTTTGTTTTGAGAAAAGGAGTCTCTCTCTGTTGTCCAGGCTTGAGTGCAGTGGTGTGATCTTGGCTCATTGCAACCTCCACCTCCCTGGTTCAAGCAATTGCCCTGCCTCAGCCTCCTGAGTAGCTGGGATTACAGGCGCACGCCACCACGCCTGGCTAATTTTTTGCATTTTTAATAGAGACGGGGTTTAGCCATGTTGGCCAGACTGATCTCGAATTCCTGACCTCAGGCAATCTGCCCACCTCGGCCTTCCAAAGTGCTGAGATTACAGGCGTGAGCCACCAAGCCCGGCCATGAACTGAAATTTTTTAATGCAACAAGAATAAAGCAGGCCAGGAGTGGTGGCTCACACCTGTAATCCTGACACTTTAGGAAGCCAAGGTGAGTGAATCGCTTAAGCTCCAGGAGTTTGAGACCAGCCTGGGCCACATGGTGAGACCCCATCTCTACTAAAAATACAAAAAAAAATTTGCTGGGCGTGGTGGTGCACGCCTGTGGTATCAGCTACTTGGGAGACAGGTGGGAGGATCACTTGAGCCCAGGGGACAGACATTGCAGTGAGCCAAGATCGTACAACTACACTCCAGCCTGGGTGACAGAAGGAGAACCTGTCTCAAATAAAAAAAAAAAAAAGTAACTACCATAAAATATATATACAATTACCAAGAGTGAAGAAATCATAAGACAAATACATCCCACAGACTAAAGTTTACCCAGACACAAAAGACTGAAGTTCGTTAGTTTTTAACTCTCCTAGAGTAATTTAGAGCATTAGCAGGTGCAGTGGCTTGCACCTGTAGTCCCAGCTACTTGGGAAGCTGAGATGGGAGGACCACTTCAGGACAGGAGTTCGAGACTGGCCTGGGCAACATAGTAAGACCTTGTCCCCCACCAAAAAAATTCAGATCATTACTAGAGGTAATAAAGGGTACAATAAATGTTAAAACAATAATAAATATGCAATGCTGAAGATAAGTGGGAAAAAAAATCCAAAACAAATGATTTAAACAGATAAAAGTATCTGAAGAAACTAAAAAGTATAAACATACTGCCTGTGAGTAATAATGCTGGAGGAAAAAACTAGATGAAAACACTTGCAAATCGTAGTACTTTACATGATATTTCATTTAAATCTCACAGCAGTGCCAGGAGGGAAAGAAAGAAAATTTTATCCCCCTTTCATGCATGGCTTAAAGAAATTAATCAACTTGCCCAAGTTTTCACAGCCATATTTCAAGGACTCTCAGCTGCTAGCATTTGCCTGATCTTACAGAAGGTGCCAACAAAAAAGTTTTATGCAACTAGACCATAACTGCCCCTGACTAACCTGGGATTCCAAGGTGCCACTTTCAGAGATGTTAGAATGGATAAAAATGCACAACTTATGCTTGGCTAAATATGATAGCGTGCAGCAACCTACCAGGTGAACCTAAAATATGTAGTGGTTTTGTTTTTTTTAATTTCACAGTGGCACTGCTACGGGAAGGACTAAGATAAAACATAGTATGTTCCCGTCTTTGTTGTAGTAAAGAAGAGTTATTATAATCCCTATGGATATAGAAGACAACATGGAATTCACATTTGAAGTATTTTTTGTCTATACAGAGGGACACTTAACCAAAGCAATGGTTATATCTGCCTAAAATTTGGCAAACATAATAAATTAGATATTTCAAAAGTGGGTTATTTTAAGGCACTAAGATATGCCTCAAACAGGTCTAATTCATGGCAGGTATTTAACTGTACCATTTTGAGTGCACTTACAAATTTGTATCACAAGCCACAGAAAAGAAACACTGCATTTAAAAACTATAGCCCATATCCTTATGTTCTTTCATCTTTATTCTAGTAGACTATGCGAGGTATTTCCAACACACAACCTCAGAGGTTGAAGCCAAGAAGAGTGGCAGAATGGATTCAAGGTGTGCCAACAATGCTACCCAGTAGGAAGAAATTCCATAAAAACTAGGCCCCTAAGGAAAACAACAAAGTCTAAAGCTGGAAGTCTTGTCCAAATGCAAGTGCTTGGCTGAGAGAGAGCTGTCAGGCTGTAGACTGAAAGGCAGTGTATGCAATTTAGAATCCCCAGACTAACAGAGAGAGACCACAGCTGCGTGTGAGTGAGATGCTAATGTGGGGCAGGCAGGACTCAGCTCCAGACAGTGCATGCTATCGGGACTCCTTCCACGACTTGGGAAGACCTCAGTACAACCACTCTGGCAGGTATGTGAATTAGGTAAACAAGGTGTGATTACTGGGAAAAGGGCCTGGACTAATGTCTGGGCTTTCTGAAAGAGTTTGCATCTCACGGAAATTATGGAATAGCCACAGTATTCCCTTGGTAATAGAATACAAAAATACTGAAAACACTCAAAGTTAAGAAAAGGGAAAAGAGAAGATTTGTTAGGGTTCTTTTAGCATTTCACTTCTGAGAAACAGAAGTATGAGTCTAACTGCCTTTGGAGTTGAAAAACACCTTCAATCCATCAAGCACAGAAATAGTCTGCCTTTGGCTAGGTGCGGTGGCTCATGCCTATAATCTTCGGGAGGCCGAGGCAGGTGGATCACCTGAGGTCAGGAGTTCGTGTGACCAGCCCGTCCAACATGGTGAAACCCCATCTCTACTAAAAATGCAAAAATTAGCCAAGTGTGTGTGTGTGTGTGGGGGGGGGCGCCTGTAATCACAGCTACTCAGGAGGCTGAGGAAAGAGAATTGCTTGAACCTGGGAAGTGGAGGTTGCAGTGACCCAAGATCATGCCATTGCACTCCAGCCTGGGTGACAACAGCAAGACTCCATCTCAGAAAAAGAAGAAAGAAAGAAAGAAGAAAAGAAAAAGAAAATAAATAGTCTACCTTCTCGAACTCCTACAAGAGCTCCTCAGTGCTTGCCCTGCAGAGAACAGTGTCTGATCCCTACAGATAAGGAAAGGGAAGGAGAGGTCAAGGCTCCAGCAGCCCAGAGTTCTCCCTGGGTATTCACCATACCATTAGAGAAGAAACCTATTTACTTTTCTGCCTCCCTCCTTGAAGGCTCAGTAATGAAGCCAAGATTAGAACTGGAGGCATGGATTCCAGCCACTTACCAAAAGATGTTCCATTTTCTCTTGCTATGTAACAAACTACCCAAAACTTTGTTGCTTGAACATCCATGATTTCCTATTTCTCGTAATTCCATGGATTGGCTAGGCAGCTCTTCTGCTGCCCTTACCTGACTTACATAGGCTGCTTCGCTGGGCTCAGCAGGGAAGGCAGGGCCTTCTCCATGTGGCCTTTTCTTCTAGGCTTTTTCATATTGTGGCAGCAGTATCCCAAGACAGTTCACCCACTACACATGGTGCCCCTGCTTACACTGTGTCCGCTGATGTCCCATTCCAGTCACATGATTGAGACCAAAGTCATGAAGGGGGAAAAGAGACTCTACCACTTGATGGGTGCTGTGGTTTGGATGTGTCCCCCAAGTTCATGTATTGGAAACTTAATCCCCAATGCAACAGTGTTGACGGATGGGACTTGTAAGAGGTGATTAGGCCATGAGGGCTCTGCCCTCACTAATGGATTAATGTTGTTATTGAGGAAGTAGGTTAGTTATCATGGGAGTGGGTTCCTAATAGAAGAATTAGTTCAGCCTCCTTCCCTTCTCTCCGTCCCATGAATGTGCTCTCTTGCCCATCTGCCTTCTACTATGGGATGATACAGCAAGAAAGCCCTCACCAGATGTGAGCCCCTCAACCTTGGACTTCCCAGGCTGCAGAAATGTGAGAACTAAATCTCTGTACTTTCTTAATTACCCCATCTCAGGTACTCTGTTACAGCAGCACAACGCGGACTAAGACAATGGGAGAAACAAGTGAAGTCACACTGCAAACAGGCAGAGCTGGGAGTGGTACGGGTGGGGGGGGGTGGTGATTCATTAGGAACCATTTTGTAAAATTTACCACATATTGTTTTCCCTACTTTTCCCTCTGATAATAATAGTTTTTATCAGCAGAATTTTTTTTCAGGTGTTTTCATACCTATTATATATTCAAAGTTAATTATGATCTTTGTAATATGGGGGAAAAGGTGCTCAACTCTATTTCTACTACAGAACAACATTAATAAATAGATCCAAAAATATTCCCAAGGTTTAGAGACTAGAATTCCTTCTAGCAATCCATACTTCTTGAAGATCTTATGTTCCTTAACAAACACATGGATCTTGTGAAGCATCTTTAGTAGGTTGACAGAGGAAGAAAATGTGGCCAAAGTTTATAACAGAAAAATCGAAGGCAATTATACTCCATTTGAAGTGCTTCCTGCAGAAAGAATTCTCAGCATGCCACTGTACAACGCAGCATATAAGGACAATGGCATACACTGCTCTGCACCAGCCAGCTTTCATCTCAGGCCGGAACAAGCATATTCTCTACATACTGCAGTAAACCAGAAAAACCAGAACAGGATTTGCCTCAGTACTCACCTTATCCCCTGACCATCCGAGATATGTCTGTCCAGGTAGGACAAATCTTCTCAAGGACCCCCGTAAATGCCATGGTCAACCTTACCCTTGTTCATTCTGTCCCACCTTCTTGGGATGTTCTTCCCTCTTTGCCTATCAGGCCCAAAATTCTCTGGCCTTCAGACCATACCTCAAAGCATCTCTTCTCTACAAGCAAAACACGTTCCCCTTTCCCTTCCTTACTACCCATAGCACTTACCCAATTTCTTTACAGGTGGACATTAATCATATAAAAACAGTCTTTCAATATAAGTGGTGGTTAATTTCACATGTCAACTTGACTAGGCCACAATATCCAGATATTTGGTCAAACATTACTCTGAATGTTTCTGTGAAGGCATTTTTTTAGATAAGATTAATATTTAAATTGGTAGACTTTTTTTTAAGGCAGGACAGGATTTATTCCCATTTTACAGACGAGGAAACACTCAGAGAGGACAAGTGATCCACCTGCTCTAGGTCTCAAGTCAATACATGACTCAGCTGAAATTTCCTCTCCTAGATGTATACACAATGGGAGTAATGCCAGACCTGCTTCTCAAAACAGATATGCACAAGAAAACTGTTTTAGTCTAATTCTTCTGACAACTGGAAAGTAAATATTCACCAGGCCCTATGCACATAATATTACCATAAGTCAGAAGTCTGTTATTAGGAGCATAAAACCATGGTACAGATTGGGAGTGGGAAGATACACAGAAAGGATACCAAGAGTTTCTGTCAACTGCCCCTGGTCTGAGTTCAACATTTTTTTAAGAGACGCAATTTTTTTTTTTTTAGGAGATGGGGTTTCACTATGTTGCCCAGGCTGGACTTGAACTTCTAGGCTCAAACGATCCTCTTGCCTCAGCCTCCCAAGTATCTGGGAATAGAGGTGCCTGTCACCACACTCAGCTTCTAAATTGGTAGATTCTGAGTAAAACATCCTGCTATGTGGGTGGGCCTCAACCAATCAGTTGAAGGCCTTAATATAAAATGACTGACCTCCCCGAGAAGAGGGAATTCTGCCAGCAGACTGCCTTCAGTCTTCAACTCCAGAATCAACTCTTCCCTGAGCCTCCAGCCTGCCAGCCCACCCTACAGATTTTAGACTTGTCAGTCTCCACAATCATATGAATCAATTCCTTAAAACAAATCTCTCTCTCCCCCCATCTCTATCTATCTATCTATATATATATACACAGGTATATCTGTACACACACACACAAACACACACACACACAGACACACACGCCCTATTGGTTTTGTTTCTTTGGAGAACTCTGACACAATATATCACACAGTTTAGATCATTCCTTGCAGGGTATAAAGCCTGGCCTACTTAAAAGGCTATATACTCCCTGGACTGTTGCATATTTTTTAGCAATCCCTGCAGTCTTCTGTACCATCATGTTTCCTTAGTATTCCCTAAGGTGTTCCATACAGAGCAGGGGTAAAATATTCCAGGAACTTTAATTTGCGCTTCCTTATGACTAAACCTTGTATCCTTCCAGTTTCCTAACCCTTCTGCACCACTGACTGTGATATGTATATATACTAAAGAAGCTGGAAGAAAGAAAAGGAATACTGCTCCCATTTTCCCATGGTGAAATCCCAAAGGTGGTTAATGTCTATTAAAAACTAGTAGTTTTATTACTAACTGGCACACAGGTGGTAGAATGTTTAAAAAAAAACAAAAACTACAAACTATTATTCACTTTATGATCCTGGAATCCATTCTTTTTCATTTTCTCCACCTAGAAAACACCTTTTAGTGAAAAAACTATAATAAAAGCCAAAAAAAGTTGTAGTCGATCATCAAAATAATAACCCAAGACCAAATTTAAAGTAATATAAATGTAAATCAGGAAATGGTTTTTAAAGTCAGCTACCACGTCTTAAGAGATTTTCACTTTATTTTAAATCCCTTTGGGAAGACCTAGAAAATTTCATTCATTTATCCTAAGCAAACAAATGGACAAGCACGTTATTTTCATAGTCTGACCCAAACAATGAATTGGTTCATCCATCATTTTCCAAGCATCTTCTAAGTGCCAGGCTCCTACTAGGAACTGGAAAATTTTAGAAGTTAACTGGTGCTATCGTTCCTCCCTTAAAATATATTAGTGAATGCCCAGAAAATAAAGAATGCTCATATTTATTAAGCTACTCTCTTACAATGTGCATATTTCTGCTACTACCAGTTGAGTTGTGTACATTATCAAAAACCTATTGTTTAATCTCCAAACCTGTCTATGTCAGTTGTACTCATTCTGCAATGGTATAATTGAATACTATATAAACTGATCACAAATGGACAAAAATGTGGTTACAAAAGTAAGAAGCTACTATTTCTATAAAACCTAAGTTGAATACTTTGGAAAGCATCCATACAGGCATATTACTTTCCTTAAAATTTTTTGACAAATTGAGTATATATAAAACAACTATAAAAGACTAGAAAACAATTCTAAAATACCAGAATTCTGGCCAGGTGCAGTGGCTCATACCTGTAATCCCAGTGCTTTGGGAAGCTGAGGCAGAAGGATCACTTCAGGCCAGGAGTTTGAGACCAGTCTGAGCAACACAGCAAGACCCCATCTCTACAAAAAAATTTTTTAATTAAAAAAAAAAAGATAGAATTCTATGCTCCGATTGCTTCAAACGTTCCTGAAGTCTTAAACAGAGTGAAACTAGAAAACACAAAAGCTACTCTATAAATGTGGCTTTTAACAATAATACAGAACTGAGAGGACCCATAATACTCAAAGAAAGATTACTACCCTACATTACAAGACTGGCCTTTCGCATCCTCCACTATTCCCAGAACAATCCATCAGTAGCAGTAACATTACACTTGAATACCTCCTGAAGTCAAGTTGTTTTATTTAAAACTGAAATATCCCTCTAAAAAACAACAACAACAAAATTAAGTATGTATGTACAAGGTATTCACTGCAGCACTGTTTCTAACAGCAAGACACTAAAGACAATCCAAATGTCCATTAATATGGGACTGACAATAAACTATGGTAAATTCACACAATGAAATAGAAAAAAGGCATAAAGAATGCCCCTATATACTTCTATGGAGTAATCAGCAGGAAATAATAGGAAGACAAAAAAGCAAGAAGAAAATTATATGTAGTGAGCTACCATTCACCTAAGATGGGATTAGGAGGCAGAAACTATATGTGTGTGCACATGCATGGATGTGCGCGCGCGCGCACACACACACACTCTTGCTCATATGTTTTAAATGGAACGTAGGGAAGAAAAATAGAGGGAACCACAATCAGAGCTAGACTTTTCTGATTCTGCCTTGTTTTACACATTTAGCTCTGGAACCATGTACATGTTTTCCATAATTACTTGTTTAAAAAATAATTGAAAAACTATCATCTCTAAAATTCAAGAGCAACATGAAATGAACCTAAATATTTATTGAATTAGTGGTACAATCATACAAAAAGGAATTACTTCAAATGACTTAAAATAGTTTTACCAGACATCCCTAGAGGAATCTATCCTAAAAATGAAAAGAATTTGGGAAAGTGCTTTTAATTCTTAAACTATTTTCAGTAATCATATTGTTAGTAGTAACACTGATAAGTAATGGTATCAATATGATTTAGAACCAAAATTTTTAGCATGAGACAAATATAAAATTAAAGAAATTCAACAAAATCATCTATTCCTAAGTTTATATTGGAAAAATCAGTATGAAACTCATAAAATATTTTACCTTAAAAACAACGTATTTCCTAGCCCCATCCTCTGAAAAGGCCTAGAAATAACAACCAATCTGTAGTTTCCAGACTGTGGTCACTAAATACAATTTCCCTCTGAAAGGAACCAGAGCTGGTTGAAGAAAGGGATAATTCCAGATCTATGGCTGTTAATGTACAAGATGAACCTGGACATCTTGTCACACAAGAAAGCAAGAAGCCATCAGAGGCACTCATGCCAAAACGACCCAGGAGCTAATGTAAAGGCACTCCCGTTGGCCAAAGATGGGACAATTTGGGCCAGGTGCAGTGGCACATGCCTGTAATCTCAGCTCTTTGGGAGGCCAAGGCAGGTGAATCACCTGAGGTCAGGAATTCGAGACCAGCCTCACCAAAATGGAGAAACCCCATCTCCAGTAAAAATACAAAATTAGGGCCCATGCCTGTAATCCCAGTACTCTGGAAGGCCAAGGTGGGTGGATTGTCTGAGGTCAGGCATTCAAGACCAGCCTGGCCAACGTGATGAAACCCTGTATCTATTAAAAATACAAAAATTAGCCAGGCGTGGTGGTGCATGCCTGTTGTCCCAGCTACTTGGGAGGCTGAGGCAAGAGAATCGCTTCAACCCAGAGGTGGAGGCTGCAGTGAGCCAAGACTGCGCCACTGCATTCCAGCCTGGGCAACAGAGTAAGACTCTGTCTCAAAAAAAAAAAAACATACAAAATACAAAATTAGGTGGGCATGGTAGTGCATGCCTGTAATCCCAGCTACTCAGGAGGCTGAGGGAGGAGAATTGATTGAACCTGGGAGGTAGAGGTTGCAGTGAGCTGAGATCATGCCATTGCACTCCAGTCTGAGCAACAAGAGCGAAATTCGGTCTCAAAAAAAAACGGGACCATTTGATCATTAATAAGAACAACTGCGGCCTGCGGCTGGGTACACTGGTTTGTGCCTTATAGTCCCAGCTACCAGGGAGGGTAAGGAGAGAGGATCACTTGAGACCAGCCTGGGCAACATAGTGAGACTCTGTCATTAATTAATTTAATTAACTCATTAAAGAATAACTGCAATGAACTTAAGAAATCATCAAACATATTAAATTCACATGTTGGCAGGGCGTGATGACTCACACCTGTAATCTCAGTACTTTGGGAGGCCGAGGTGGGAAAATCTCTTGAGGCCAGAAGTGTAAGACCAGCCTAGAGGCAACATAGTGAAATTCCATCTCTCCTAAAATGATTTCTTTTTTAATTAGCTGTGTTTGGTGGTGCATGCCTGTGGTCCCAGCTACTTGGGAGGCTGAGGCAGGAGGATCACTTGAGCCCAGGAGGTTGAGGCTGCAATGAGCCATGATTACACCACTGCACTCCAGCATGAGGGACATTGCAAGACCCTGTCTCAAAAAAAAAAAAAAGAAAAAGAAAAAGAAAAGAGCATCTGTTTATAATGATATTTTTTTAAATAAAGGAAAAAACACTGGCCATTTTTGGAAATGCTAGGGACCCTCCAAGAGTTATAAGTAAAGAGAAAGAGTCACTCATTTAACCTGACTTCCCTGTATAAGTTATACCTCTGGGTAACTGAATAGTTTGTAAAAAGAAACTTCTCTATAGTAGTATTCCAGCAAATAAATGAAAAAGGAATGATGCAACATCAAGAATTGCAACATCTTGCATGTCCATGATTAAATAATGGATCCAAGTGAAGAATAAGTGGTCACTACTGTTTCAAAGCAAAAAAGTCATTCCGCAAAATTCATATATAATAGTATGAGCAAGCACACAAGATAAACGACATGATTTTTTCAGTAAATAACATTTCAAGAACAAAGAAAATAAGGAGGCCGGGCACGGTGGCTCAAGCCTGTAATCCCAGCACTTTGGGAGGCCGAGACAGGTGGATCACGAGGTCAGGAGATCAAGACCATCCTGGCTAACATGGTGAAACCCCGTCTCTACTAAAAAATACAAAAAACTAGCCGGGTGAGGTGGCGGGCGCCTGTAGTCCCAGTTACTCGGGAGGTTGAGGCAGGAGAATGACGTGAACCCGGGAGGCGGAGCTTGCTGTGAGCTGAGATCCTGCCACTGCACTCCAGCCTGGGCGACAGAGCGAGACTCCATCTCAAAAAAAAAAAAAAAGAAAAAAGAAAAAAGAAAATAAGGAAAACCTATAGCTTAAAAGATATTAAAGAAAACCTATCAACTGAATGTAATGTGTAGATCTTGTTTAGATCCTGATGCAAAAAATCACAGTGCACACAAACACATACACAAAATTGTGAAATAACTCTGGGATGATAGTGGTATTGTGTGATTTGTTCTAAGAAAAACAGCCCTTATCTTTCACTGAAAGTACTAACATATTTACAGATAAAATGAAAGGAACAAGAATGTACCCTCAAAAATGGACTGGGAGAGGAATATAAAGAAACAAAAGAGGCTATGAGTGTATGCCAGCTAGTGACAGGCACAAGGCGATTCACTGTATTCCTCCTTTACTTCTGTGTATGTTTTAAATTCTCCATAATAAAAGTTTTGAAACTTTGATGTATGACTGTACGTCTGTATGCTTTAATAATAAAATGGTAATGGCATACAAAATTTTTCAGGATTTCCTGCTTTAAGTACAAATGGCAGTTCTTTCTGCAAGAAGCATCTGGGGGTCATGTCCCTTATTTCTCTGAATTATCAACTAAAAGCACAGGGCCTGCTACACAGGAAGTGCTCAATAAATGTTAAATGAATGAATTCTGTTTGCTATACTTCTCTACTCTGCTAAACTTTCCAAAACCCTAATCTATTGATCCAATTTGTAGTAAAGGATGAGTAAATAGAACCAAGTATTAAAAAGATAAAAAATCCAAAACCCTGTACTTAAGCTTTTAAGTCTATGTTCCATAAAAAAAAATGCTTGTTTTTTCTTGTGGTAAAAAACACAAAACATAAAATTTATCAAATTAACTATCTGTAAGTGTACAGCATTCAATATTGTGAGACAGATATCCAGAATTTTTTTCATCTTGCAAAACTAAAACTATAACCATTAAACAACAAAAGGTGCTTATTCTTTTTTTTTCTGAGACTGAGTTTCACTCTTGATGCCTGGGCTAGAGTGCAATGGCACAATCTCAGCTCACTGCAACCTCCACCTCCTGGGTTCAAGCAATTCTCCTTGCTTCAGCCTCCCGAGTAGCTGAGATTACAGGTGTGTGCCACCACACCCAGTTAATTTTTCTATTTTTAGTAGAGATGGGATTTCGCCATGTTGGCCAGGCTGGTCTTGAACTCCTGACCTCAGGTGATCCACCCGCCTCGGCCTCCCAAAGTGCTTGGATTACAGGTGTGAGACACCACGCCTGGCCCAAAAGGTGTTTATTCTTAATACTTCCTACCCATTGTCTACTCTATCCTACACAGACCTCTAGCTACCACAAGTATTCAAAGTATTATTTTCTGACAATATACATTGTGGATCACCAGCACAATAACATCAAATGGAAAACAACCAGTCCTTAAAGAAAATAGGAAAGGTCTGAAGTCTGACTGTAAACAGAAGACCATATGACCTCCTGTGCGGAGGAAAGGAAGATAGGGCTGGAATGTGGTTTCAGGGTCACTCTAAATGGAAGTGAGGAACCAAGACAGGAAGAGGCAGGCCCACAGCTAAGAGGAGGCTGCATGGGCTGCAGAACGACTCATTCCATGTCTGCATTTAACAAAGGCTTATCACTGCTTAGGTAGCCCCATAACAATGATAGAAAGGCCTCTGGTAAGCACATAGAATCAAATTAATAGGGGCCTTAGGTCAGGTACCTAGAGAAGCAATATGCAAATCTCAAATTCAACAGACTTTTAGTTAAATATGCTTATGCAGGTCTACAAAAAAAATGACTTGGCTATAAATTTGGTAGTAACTTAGTATATTATGTAAGAAATATCAGTGATCAGTATCAGTGACCAGTGATCACTGATATTTTTCAATGTGTTACTAGAGTTCTAATTATCTTATGAACTCTTAGTCAATCACTTCTTTTTCAAAAATCACTTTCATACATTATTCTTCAGAAGCATGTCTCCCAGCCTGAGTCTGCACTGGGACAACTCCAGGAAAGACAGAGATTTTGTACATGACTGAGGATACTAGCAGGGTCAAGGCAGACAACGACCTGTTAACCAAAAGCACCTAGAAATCTCCAGGGGGGCAGGGATCTTGGGGAATGGACACTCATTCTACAGCAAGAGTCCAGGTTTAATCTAAAGAAAGCCACAGACCATGAGAACAGAGTAGTGGCTTGGAGGACAACATGGTATCTGTCATTCACACTATCCTACATAAAAGCAAGGGATGATAGAGTGGTATTGTGTGATTCATTCTAAGAAAAACAATCAAATTAAAGACATTCTCAACAGGCTCTGAAAAACAGTAAAACTTCAAGGAATCAGCAGCATGGAAAGCAGCAGCTGTTAGACACAGGACTGACAGCAGCATGGGTAATAAGGAACATCCTGATGGCCACAGCCATGACAGTTGCCCTATCAACACAATGACCTTTGCACTACAACAGTGGCTGCACTTCCGGTGCCAGGCACAAGGTGGTGGCTCTCAGTTCTGCCTCCAGCACTAACAGGCTGTGTGTACATACAAATACACATATGTATATCTATGTGTAACACCCAGCTACTAACGGTCAGACCGGAGAGCACGCGGAGAGAAAATGGGAGTAGAAGTACAAACGATCTTTCACCTTTTCAATATTAACTGATTTTTTTTATAATTATGTAGTACCACAAATCAAACTTCTATTTTGAATAAAATAGAACACATCGAGGCCTAAAGGGAAGAAATATGTAGTAAAATCAGAAAAATTTAATATAGAATTTATAATAAAGTTCCACTTGTGCTTTGACAATTCTTGCCTTTTAAACCGAGTAATATTCCAAGTAAATACATCTTTAAAAAAAGAAAAGGTATAGTTTAAAATGTAGTAATTTAGGCCAATTTCAATTATTCAGGAGGAATATGAATTTTAGGAAAGGAATGAATAACTTTAGCCCTGTCATCATCCAGAAATTAGAAGTTAGTAAACATACTGTAAATTTAACCTGCCTGTATGCTTTTCAACTTAGGGCTCTGGGTAAGAATGAATGCCATAACAAATGTGAAAATCACTTGTAAACTATACAGTGGTATGTATATAGATGATAGTTAAGTGTCTACCATCACAAATGTGCTATAATTTTTTTATCTGACTTTATAATACAGAACACAATATAATGAATTTTTAAGAAATATAATGGTCCCTAAGGCCCTTTTTTTTTTTTTTTTTTGAGATGGAGTCTCACTCTGTTGCCCAGGCTGGACAGCAGTGACACAATCTCGGCCTCACTGCAACCTCTGCCTCCCAGGTTCAAGCGATTCTCCGGCCTCAGCCTCCTGAGTAGCTGAGATTATAGGCATGCGCCACCACGTCCAGCTAATTTTTGTATTTTTTAGTAGAGATGGGGTTTCATTGGCCGTTTCTTATATTACTAACTCACACACATAAGAATTTGTTTTCATTTAATTGAAGATGCTCTTATGTATACTGATATTTCAATAAACATGAACATTAAATCTTTGAGATTAAAACCTCCATAAATATAACTGGAAACCTGCATTTCCTTCTTGGCTAGAAACCCATAAACAAAAAAAAATTCCAAGTGTGCATTAGACTCATAATGGTTTTCACACAAGAATGAATGGTATAAAAATTTTTAATTCACCAAACATCTTTCTGCAACTGGGTCATTCATTTTCTAAGTTAGAGGCCTTTTATTTTTATAACCTTTGTGGCTTCAAAAATAATTTTAAATACCTTAGAAGTATACACCCTAAGTATACATCACAGCACCCTTCCAAGGGAGGGGGCCTTGGCAGTGAGATTTGAACACAGAATCCTTCCTCCCTCAACACAGAGACGGGCAGCTGCTCCAAGGATAGCCAATCTGTTGGCTGGGGAAGAGGCTAGTTAGGCAAGCTGGCAAATTAGGCACTAAAAGGGAGGTGAAGCTGAAAGAATACATGGAGTGAAGGAAGATCCTCAAATAGTCACAAGCAAGGATGAGGTGAGAGGGAGCTGAGAACCAGAAAAACGAGATATGAAATAGAGAAAAAATAATGTGAACATGAGGAAGCCTTCTGGTTGTAGAAGACAGGTCAGAGTGGTAGGAACAATTGTAGAAAGATGCAAACTTTCTTGGAAGGCCAGGAGGTTTTACAAAAGCTTTGGAAAAGGATTTGGCTGAAGGCAGCCAGACTCTCTTATCCAGTGCCTGAAAGCTTAGGTTAGACAACAAGGGGATGTAAATAAACTGATTTAGATAAGTTAGTTTACTTAGGCCTCAGAACCTGGCCTTTAATCATCCTCACACAGGACTGCTCTCTCCAGGGAGGGCGACCATGTTGATTACCCACAAGTGTGTTGAGTCAAAGCCATTGTTATTAAATCTGCGCTGAATAAATGCCCGCAGTGCCAGCCCGCCACAGCCGAGGCTGCTGACTTTTTACAGCACCCTTCTCGGGGTCTGTGAGCGGCCCAGTCCCCTAGCCCGCTCCCCTAGCCCGTTCTTTCACTGGATACCTGCGTGTGAGTGCATTTTTCATCCATCGTTCAGCCAGGGTCTGCGGGTCAGACCCAGCATCTGGCCTCGTAGGAAAAGTGTAGCAGACATGAAGAGAACAGCAGAAATGCAATGAGCAGTAAGTGCAGCTGTTCCCTAGAACTGTGTTGGATCCTGACAGCTATTCAGCTCCAGTTTCCTTGTAATCTGAAAATAAACGCTTTATTCTTAAAGAACACTGATGTGAGTTTCTGTTCCTTAAAATCAAAAAAGCCTCGTATAAGATACATACAAGGATAAGATATATTTAAATATGCAAGGGAAATAAGGCAAAGAGAAAAAGGAGTATGAAAAAGGTAGCAGTCCCTTCCCAGTTCTTTATGATAAAACCATGTCATCTCCATACACAGGAAAAGAATTTCAGTTCTCTATGATGGCAAGGCACCTGTCTAGTGCATTCAAATATGGTAATAACAAAATATGTCAAAAAAGGAACGAAAATAGATCTGGAAAAATACGCTTACAATAAAAAGATTACCATATACATAGAGAAGTACATCTCTATGAGCCAGAGCAAGCAGAAAGAACAAATACCAGATACTGCCTTCACTACCATTTCAGATAATGTAATTATGAAACAGACTTTTTTTTTTTTTTTTTTTTTTTTGAGACAGAGTCTGGCTCTGTCGGCCAGGATGGAATGCAGTGGCATGATCTCGGCTCACTGCAACCTCTGTCTCCTGGGCTCAAGCAATTCTTCTGCCTCAGCCTCCCAAGTAGCTAGGATTACAGGCGTGTGCCACCAGGCCCGGCTAATTTTTGTATTTTTAGTAGAGACGGGGTTTCACCATGTTGGCCAGGCTGGTCTTGAACTCCTGACCTCAGGTAATCCACCCACCTCGGCCTCACAAAGTGCTGGCATTACAGGCATGAGTCACCACGCTCAGCCAAAACAAATTATTAAATAACAAATTATGTAAAGAAATTTTTAAATGAACAAACAACAAAGTACTAAGAACAGCCAGTTTGAAACAATAAAACATTGCTTTCACAAATTAAAAATCTAAGTATTAAAATGAAAACCAAATGAGTTAATTAAACAGCGTATTAGTCACAGCTAAAGACAGATTACCAAACTACATGCCAAATTGGAAGAAATTACCCAGAGTTAGGGAAATAAAAAATACTAAAGAGATTAAGGGATATTGAGAATAGACTGAGATGGACTCATACATGACTAACTTGAGTCCTAGTGGGAAACAATACAGAGAATAGAAGAGAAGCAATACATGAAGAGGTAAGGGCTGAGAATTTTCAAAAACAGATACAAGATTCAAATCTAGATTTAAGAAGCATAACGTACACCTACCAATATAAGCAAAAAGAAATCCACCCCTAGACTCATAGGCATTGTGGTAAATCGCAAAATAAAGCCAAAGAAAATATTTTAAAGCACAGAGAGCAAAGACAGACTACTACAATTAGCTCTGACTATGGAATTCTCACCAGTAACAAGCCAGCAGACAGTAGAATATTATCTTCGAACTATCAAGGAAACTTGTCAAGTGCCATCATATGCACAGCAAAACTATCCTTCAAGAACAAAGATGAAATCAAGATATTCCCAGCTAAATAACAGAGTTTATGACCAGCAGACGATCACCAAAGAAACCTTGTGCTTAGATAAGTTTATTTAAAAAAAAAAAAGAAGAAAGAAACTTCAGGCCAGGCGCGGTGGCTCACACCTGTAATCCCAGCACTTTGGGAGGCTGAGGCCAGTGGATCACGAGGTCAGGAGATCAAAACCATCCTGGCTAACACGGTGAAACCGCGTCTCCACTAAAAATACAAAAAATCAGCCGGGCGCGGTGGCGGGCGCCTATAATCCCAGCTACTCGGGAGGCTGAGGCAGGAGAATGGCGTGAACCCAGGAGGCGGGGGTTGCAGTGAGCCGAGATCGTGCCACTGTACTCCAGCCTGGGGGACAGAGTGAGACACTGTCTCAAAAAAAAAAAAAAAAAAGAAACTTCGAAAGAATATACTGTAGAAAAATGGAAAATGAGCTCAGAATGGAGATCTGAGATGTCAGATGAAATGACGTTCAAGTATTAAACATGTAAGTACTTGTCAGCAAACATTCCCTACGCTAAAAATAACAATAGTTTGCAACAGGATTTAAACAACAGTGAGAAAATTAAAATCTCAAAAATTAGTGTTTAAGCTAAGGGCATGAGGAAGGCGAGGTCATTAAAGTACAGTTGACCTTTTGAACAATACGGGTTTGCACTGTGCAGGCTGACTTATACGTGGGCTTTTTTTTTTTTTTTAAACCAAACACAGATGAGAGATACAAAACCCACATATATACAGAAAGTCTCCCTCCCTCCCTTCCTCTCTCCTTCCCCTTCCTTCCGAGACAGAGTCTCACTCTGCCACCCAGGCTGGAATGCAGTGGCACCATCATAACTCACTGCAGCCTCGAACTCCTGGGCTCAAGCGATCCTACTGCCTCAGCTTCCCAAGTAGCTGGGTCTACAGGCCTGCACCACCATACCTGTCTAATTTTTTTATTTTTTGTTGAGACACTGTCTCACTTTGTTGTCCAGGCTCGTCTCGAGCTCCTGGCCTCAAGCAATCCTCCTGCCTCGGCCTCCCAAAGGGCTAGAATTACAGCCGTGAGCCACTGTGCCCAGCCCCGATTTTTCTTAAAGGCAGGTTCTGCTGGGTCAACAGCAGGATATGAATATATGCAGGCTGTAGTATACACGAGGGTCCTGGAACCAATCCTCTGCATATGTGAGAGATGATAAAGTCTTTGTCTTGGCAGGCAATTAAGATAAGGTTCATTCAGCTTTGTTAATTTAACTCTATGATAATATCTCAAGAATAAACCACAAAAAGACTTCCAAACCAATACAGAGGAAAAATACCATAAGAAAAAAATCAAGTGAAAAAATCTTAATTGTATTTTTAAAAAGAACAAAAAAGAAAAGGAGCACAGAAAATGTAAACAGCCAGCACAAAGTAAAATGGCAAATATTCATTACAAATATATCAATAATCATAATCTATGTAAATGAATTAAACTTGCCAATTAAAAGACAAATAAGATTATTTTATAAAACATAAACTTCAGTTACATATTATTTACATAAGACATACCCAATGAATAGCACAAAAAGTTTAAAATGAGGACTAAAAAGGTTAAGTAAGCACCAGTCAAAAGTAAATGAGAATTACCATATCAGAATAAGGCTTATTTCAGCTGTTACCCACTGAAAGTAAGAGAAAGTTAACAACACATGGTCTTAATGAGGGAACAGGTATGAAATCTCAGCAAAGAAATAAAAAGTGGCCAGGCGTGGTGGCTCATGCCTGTAATCCCAGCACTTCAGGAGGCCATGGTGGGCCGATTGCCTGAGGTCAGGAGTTCGAAACCAGCCTGGCCAACATGGTGAAACGCTGTCTCTACTAAAAATACAAAAATCAGCCAGATGTGGTGGCAGGCACCTATAATCCCAACTACTCAGGAGGCTGAGCAGGAGAATCGCTTGAACCTGGGAGGCGGAAGCTGCAGTGAGCCGACTGTGCCACTGCACTCCAGCCTGGGCAACAGACTAAGACTCCATCTCAAAAAATTTTAAAAAAAAAACAAAAAAAAGTATAAAATAGAAACAAATATAAATTCAAAATCAGAAAAGCTTGAAAATTAAAACAAAAAATTCACTCTATGATCTTAACAGTAGATTGAATATGACACAGTCAATGAACTGGAAAACAAACCAGTAGGAATTATCCACACTGAAAAACAGAAAAAAAGACTGGAGAAAAATGAACAAACTCTCACAAACTTCTGAGATAATATCAATCATTATGACATGTATATAATCAGAAATGCAGGTGGAGGGGAAGAAAGTGAAACTTTAGCAGAGAAAATATCTGAAGATGCAATAACCAAAAACTTCCCAAATTTAACAAAAAATACTGACTTATAAATCCAAAAGACTCAGTGAACACTAAGTAGGATTAATACAAATAGAAATACACCTGAACACACTGTAGATAAACTGCTGAAAACCAAAAAGAGAAAAATCTTGAAAGTAAGAATAAACAACAATAACAACGACGACAATAACAGTAACACGACGGCCAACTGATTTTTTTTAATTGGAAAAACAAGTCAGGAAGTAATGTAACAACATCTTTAATGCTCAAGGAGAACAATCAGCCCAGAACTCCACATGCAGCAAAAACATCCTTCGACAGTGAAGACAAAATAAAGACATGGTCTGATAAAAACTAAGGAAATTAATCCCCAGCAAATGATAACATAGAAAAATTAGGATCCACCAAAAAAAAAAAAAAAGTACTGGAAATGTTAAATGTGTGGATAAATGTAAAGAACTATCTTTCAATTTATTCTCTTAATTTCTTTAGAAGACACTCACTGGCTGTTGAAAGCAATAATAACACTGTATCATGGGGCTTATAATGTAGGTGTACATAAAATACATGACAGTAGGTTGTCACCTCTGTAATCCCAGCACTTTAGGAGGCCAAGGGGGGTGAATCACTTGAGCCTAGGAGTTCAAGACTAGCCTGGGCAACATGGTGAAACCCCAACTCTACAAAAAGCACAAAAATTAACCAGGCATAGTGGCGCATGCCTGTAGTCCCAGTTACTTAGGAAGCTGAGGTGGGAGGATCGCTTGAACCTAGGAGGCGGAGGATACAGTATGCCAAGACTGTGACACTGCACTCCAGCCTGGGCGAGAGAGTAAGACCCTACATCATAAATACAAAAATAAATATAAATATATATGACAACAACAGCACAATGACTGGGTAGGGAATGGAACTGTGTTATTGCAATTCTTACATTTTATGAGAAGTGGTATGTTAATTCTAAGTAGGCAAGGGTAAGGATGCAACTGCAAAAAAAAAAAAAAGTCATTAAATGGAATACTAAAAAACATTCAATTAACCCAAAAAGAAGTAGAAAAAGAGTAGCAAAAAAAAAAAAAAAAAAGGACACCAGAAGACAAACAGTAAACTAGTAGATCTAAACCCAACTACAGTGAATTCTCATTATTCATAGTAGTTATACTCTATAAAGTCATCATGAACACTGAGTTACCAAATATGGAACCACTGCTCTCGGGAAAATAGTATTAAGTCCCTGCAAGCCTCTGGTCCTGCTACCTTAGTCAACTGATCAATACCTAATCTTGTTTTGTATGTGTTTTTGTTTAAAACACTTCATTTAATATCTATTGTTAATTTACTCATATTAAACTCATGGCCAACAGCACTACAATTCTTGTCTGAGTGAAGCTTATCTAATACATGTGTTTTCTCCATAGGCACATCACAGCCTCTTGCACTTGGGATCACTAGGTGGCACCTCAGCCCTACATTTGGGGTCATTTTAAACAGCAAAATCACCCCAATAGAAGTATAAAAATGTGGAAAATGTGGCACTGAACAGACTGGGAAAGAACCCTTTTTAAAATTTCTGTGGGTACACAGTAGGTGTATCTATTTATGAGGTACTTTAGATGTTTTGATACAGGTAAGCAATGTGAAATAAGTACATCATGGAGAATAAGGTATCCATACGCTCAAGAGTTTATCCTCTGAGTTATGAACAATCCAATTATACTCTAAGTTATTTTAAAATGTGCAATTATTATTGACTATAACCACGCTATTGTGCTATCAAATAGTAGGTCTTATTCATTCTTTTTTTTTTGTACCCATTAACAATACTACCTTCCCTTCAGCCCCCCACTCCCCTTCCTAGCCTCTGGTAACCACCCTTCTACTCTCTACGTCCATGAGTTCAATTGTTTTGATTTTTAGATTCCACAAATAAGTGAGACCATGCAAGGCTTGTCTTTCTGTGCCTGGCTTATTTCACTTAACATAATGATCTCAAGTTCCATCCATATTGCTGCAAATGACTGGATCTCATTCTTTTTGACGGCTGAATAGTAAGTACTCCACTGTGTACCACATTTTCTTTATCCATTCATCTGTTGATGAACGCTTAGGTTGCTGGCAAATCTTAGCTATTGCAAAGTGCTGCAACAAAAATAGGAGTGCAAGTATCTCTTTGACATATTGATTTCTTTTATGTACCGTTTTTTCAGATTGGGGAGAAGAAAAAAAAAAGACCCAATTATGTCTACAAGAGATACCTTTTAAATATAAAGACACGGGTTAAAATAAAGAGGATGGAAAGATAAACCACACAGCACTAATAATAGAGTGAAAAGCACAACACTTTCCACAACTGACACAAGATAAAACTTTTAAAATCTAAACAGCCATATATCTATTAAGTAAGTTAAAATGGTTAGCCTACCCTTTTACAAAAAGAAAACTCAAAACTCAGATGGTTTCACTGGTGAAGTCTATCAGACACATGTGGAAGAAAATAAAGGAGTAAACAATTCCCAACTCATTTAGAAGGTTTGCATAAACCCATTACCAAAACATTTTTAATTATAAAAAAACTATAAAACATGACCATAGTTGATTAACACAGATGAAAACATCCTCAGCAAAACAATGGAAAGATCAAAATCAGTAACTTACAAAAATAATAATAATATATCATGATACTGCAGTATTTACTCCAGGAATATAAAATTTGGATTCACGTATAAAAGGCAATTTCATTTACCATAATACCAGTTGTGATGAAAGCATCTGACAAAGTTCCATATCCATTCTGGGTTAAAAAAAAAAAAAAAAATTTTAGCACACCTACAAACAGAAAGAAATTTCCTCTATCATATAAACCTACAGCAAATAACATAATGAAATTCTGAGGACGTTCCCTCAAAGACTGGCAACATGGCAAAGATGGTGACAGAAATTGCACCAAGTCTATCCAACATTATAGCATACAGAAGATCCTATTAAATGTAATACGCAAGGAAAAGAAATACTATGCATAAATATTTGAAAGGAAGTTATAAAACTTTCTTTTCAGAGGCTAATTGTTAACAAATAAATTCTTAAGAATTATGTCAGTCTAGCAAGATTCATCTAAGTAAGTTTGGCAAAGTTGCAGGATGGCAGGTCAATATACAGAACAATTGTATTTCTTTTTTTTTTTTTTTTTTTTTGAGAAGGAGTCTCGCTCCATCCCCCAGGTTGGAGTGCAGTGACCAGATCTCAGCTCACTGCAAGCCCCGCCTCCCAGGTTCACGCCATTCTCCTGCCTCAGCCTCCCGAGTAACTGGGACTACAGGCACCTGCCAGCTCGCCCGGCTAGTTTTTTGTATTTTTTAGTAGAGACGGGGTTTCACCATGTTAGCCAGGATGGTCTCGATCTTCTGACCTCGTGATTCGCCCGTCTTGGCCTCCCAAAGTGCTGGCATTATAGGCTTGAGCCACCGCGCCCAGCCGAACAATTGTATTTCTATCTTCCACCAACAAAATGAAATTTTAAAAACATTTCTTAATACCAAAAAGCAAATTACTTAAGAATAAACTTAACAAAAGACATGGAAGCCCCATATACTGAAAACCACAAAACACTGCTGAAATTAAATACCTAAGTAAATGAAGATACATACCATGTTTGTAATTTGAAAATTTCAACACTGTCAAGATGTTGATTCTGCCCAAATCACAATTCCAACTATATTCCCACCAGGCACTTTTATAGAAATTAGGCTTTTGATTCTAAAATGTATATGAAAATTCAAAGGACCTAGAACAGCCAAACAATCTCGAAAAAGAAGAAAGTTGAATGATTTAAACTATCTGACTTCAAGGCTTCTTACAGAGCTACAATAATCAAGAGAGTATTGTGCTGCCCTAAAGACAAACAAACAGATCAAGAGAACAGAATACAAAGTCCAGAAACAGACTCACACATATACAGTTAACTGATTTTCAGAGGAGGCATCAAGGCAATTCAACGGGGAATGAAAAGCCTTTTCAACAAACCGTGCTAGATCAGTCGGGTATCCAATACAGAAAAATGATGAACTTCAACCCCTATCTCAAACTATTGACAAAAAATAATTTGAGATTGATCATAGATCTAAACCTAAAGCCAAAACTATAAAACTTCTAGAAATAAATATAGCATATATTTGCACAGAGTGTGGGCAAGATGCAAGAAAAGCATTTGACAAAATTCAACCTAAGGAAGATGCAAGAAGTACCACCCCCTCATGGTGTTAGATTAATACGGATAGAATCAATATGAAATCATAGTTGTTAATATGTAAGTGTGTATACATAGGTGTTGCTAGGGTATCAATGTGTCCCCCGAAATTCTCATGTTGAAACTTAATCACGGTCTGGTATCCTGGCTCAAGCCTGTAATCCTAGCACTCTGGGAGGCCAAGGCAGAAGAACTGTTTGAGCTCAGGAACACAAAACTAGCCTGCATAACACAGTGAGGCTTCATCTCTACTAAAAATAAAAATTAAATTAAAAAAAAAAAACTAGCCAGGCATGGTGGCATGCACCTTAAAGCGTCCCAGCTTAAAAGTCCCAGCTACGCAGGAAGCTAAGGCGGGAGGATCACTGGAGCTCAGGAGGTCAAGGTTGCAGTGAGCACTACTGCACTCCAGCCTGGGTGATAAAGTGAGACTGTCTCTAAACAAAAAGAGAAAAGAAAAACAAAGAAACTAAATTGCCAATGCTAATATTAAGACTCGAGGACTTCACGAGGTGATTAAATCACGAGGGCACAGCCTTAATGAATGGGATTAGGGACCTCATAAAAGAGCCAGAGGGTGAAATAAGCCAGGCACAAAAAGACAAACATCACATGTTCTCACTTATTTGTGGAATCTAAAAATCAAAACAATTGAACTAATGAACATAGAGAGTAGAAAGATGGTTACTGGAGGCTGGGAAGGGTAATGGGGGGCTGTGGGGAAGGTGGGGATGGTTAATGGGCACAAAAAAAAATAGAAAGGATGAATAAGACCTACTATTTGATAGAACAACAGAATGACTATAGTCAATAATAACATATATTTTAAAATGAGAGTGTAATTGGATTGCTTGTTACACAAAGGATAAATGCATGAGGGGATGGATACCCTATTCTCCACGATATGATTATTTCACATTGCATGCCTGTATCAAAACATCTCATGCACCTCATAAATATATACATACCTACTATGTGCCCACAAAAATTAAAAATTAAAAATATTATTTAAAAAAAGGGCTGGAGGGAGTTAGCTCCCTCTTTAGAGACCCTATCTCTAAAAAAATTGTTTAATAAAAAATTAAAACATGGATATACACATATGTATTTACACACACACAAACATATCCTAGCTGTGGCCACTGAGTAGGCCTAGAAATAATGACACACCAGTTGCAATAAGCACGTCATATATCCAGATCTTGATTTCCAAATACCATTCATTCCCCACTAATAGTAACAATGCTCCTCTAAGAAAAGCTAATTTGAGGCCAGGTGCGGTGGTGGCTCACGCCTGTAATCCCAGCACTTTGGGAGGCCGAGGCGGGCAGATCACGAGGTCAGGAGATCAAGACCATCTTGGCTAACACAGTGAAACCCCGTCTCTACTAAAAATTTAAAAAAAAAAAAAAAAAAATTAGCTGAGCGTAGTGGCAGGCACCTGTAGTCCCAGCTAGTCAGGAGGCTGAGGCAGGAGAATGGCGTGAACCCGGGAGGCAGAGCTCATAGTAAGCCCAGATTGCGCCACTGCACTCCAGCCGGGGGACAGGGCAAGACTCCTTCTCAAAAAATAAATAAATAAAAAGAAAAGCTGATTTGAGGGGTGGGTCACACACAATGAGCCCAAAGCATCTTTTTGCACCAGAAGGTAAATAAGTACTCAAAGAATTGTGGAGACATATAAAAAGAACACAGAAGCCAGTCTGAAAGAGTTTACACAGACCAAATTTGGGACGATTTTAGTATCAAAATAATCACAGTAATGAATTACAGACCACTAAATACATATATGAATCATTCAAATAAATAATTGAACAAATAAATAAATGGGACGTGGAGGGAGGAGGGAAAGGTCTTCCTTACAGTAGAATGCCAGTCAATAGCTACAGAAGGAAGCATGCAGTTGGAAAGTCATCATTGGAGGCTAAAACTTGTGGGTGAAAGTTTGATGAGGAACACGATATTAACACAGTGTCAATACATATTAACTTCAAAGAGAAAAACAGTATCACCGCAGTAGAGAAATCTGGCAGACACCAACTTAACCAACTGTTTGATGTTATCAGCAATATTGGAACAAACTGACATCAGGTTGCTCCTAATATGTTGCACTGAGAAAAATAAAAATCACTTTTTTGTTATCCTTGCATAAAATGCATGAACTGAATCTAACCATGAGGAAACTTCAGACAAGTAAAAAATGAGGGACACTCTAAAAAAATAACTGATCTGTACTCTTCCAAAAGATCAATGTCAAGAATGACAATGAGAGGTTAACAAAGTACTCCAGATTAAAGGAGACTAAAATATGACAATTAATTTCACAGTGATTCTGGACTGGATACTGGACATGGAAAACAAAAGGGCAATAAAGGACATTATAGTATTGAAATTGCACTATAAATCAAATAACAACACTGTACCAATTGTTAAATTCCTTGACTGGTAATTTTACTGTGGTTACACAAGAGAATACCCTGGCTCTTAGAAATACATGTTGAAGTGTTCTTAGGACCTATACAACTTAAACTCAAATGAATCACAAAAAAATGCATTTTTATATATGCATATAAAGAAAGGGGGAAAGAGTGATAAAGCTAACAAGGTAAAATACAAACAACTGGTGAATCTTAGTAAATAATATGTAGTAATTCCCTATACTCTTTGTGGTTTTTTTTTTTTTGAGACACACAATCTCAGTTCACTGCAACTTCCACCTACGGGGTTCAAGCGATTCTCCTGCCCCAGCCTCCCAACTAGCTGGGATTACAGGAGCCTGCCACCATGCCCAGCTAATTTTTGTATTTTTAGTAGAGATGGGGTTTCACTGTGTTGGCCAAGCTGGTCTTAAACCCCTGACCTCAGGTGATCAGCCTGCCTCAGCCTCCCAAAGTGCTGGGATTACAAATGTGAGCCACCGCGCCTGGCCTGTGTACTTTTTCTGTAAGTTACACATAAAGCAAAAGACATAAGTGGAAAACTAGGTAAGCTGTTTTTTTACAAAAATGATAGACAAAAAGCCCTACCCTTCATATATAAAGAAGCTATATAAAGCAAATTGCTTTTAAAAAACACTGTAACACCTCCAAAAGATTAATAGGAAAAGGACATGTACAGTCAATTGCAAAAAAGAAGCTAATGAACTTTTAAAGGAAAACAAAAACAAAAATTCAATGAAAGATGAGATGTTTTCCACCTGTTAAACCGATGACATTTTCTTTTTAGAAAATATCAACACTGGCAAGGATGCCCTAAAATGGCCACTCAACACCTTGCTAGTGGAAGCATTAATTAGAATCCTTTAGGAAAGCAGTTCAGCAATATGAATCAACAGCCTTAAAAATATCCACACCAGGCCAGGCACGGTGGCTCACGCCTGTAATCCTAGCACTTTGGGAGGCAGACGCGGGTGGATTACCTGAGGTCAGGAGTTCGAGACCAGCCTGGCCAACATGGTGAAATCCTGTCTCTATTAAAAATACAAAAGTTAGCCAGATGCAGTGGTGGGCACCTGTAATCCCAGCTACTCGGGAGGCTGAGGCAGGAGAATTGCTTGAACTCGGGAGGCAGAGGTTGCAGTGAGCCGCGATCATACCACTGCACTCCAGCCTGCAAGAATCCGTCCCCCCCGCAAAAAAAAAAAAATCCACACCATTCTAGTTAATAACACTATCTGAAAGAAATAATCTAAACTGTGGACTAAAATTTATGCTGAAGATATTCATCAAATGATAACTGTAATAGCAAAACTCTTTAAAACAATCCATGTTAAACAATACAGAAATCATTAAGTAAACCACTTAGGATATAACCACAAAATGCAATATGCAGTCATTAAAAGTTATTTAAAATCAGAAAATATGACATAATAAATGTTAAGAGAATAAAGTTTACAAAATGGGCAGTTAGGATGATCTTAAGTAAAAAAAAAAAAAAAATTCATAAAGCTCAGAACAGACATATTATAAACAGTGACTGTTTGAAAATGAATATAAGCAGGGAATGTGAACACTTATCCCAGTCTCCAGTTTATGAGATCTTACCCCTCACCACCTGTGAACTACCACTGCTTACATGATGGTGCCTGTCTCACTCCCTGTGCACTCCAAGTATTTCTTGAGGCCATAGTATCATACCTGGCTGCATTCAGTAAACATCTGCTGCTTCAAATTTACAAACTCTCCCACCTCATTTCATACATGCAAAAAATGGATCTAGCTATTTAAGTCACCTGAAAATTGAAACTATATTGAACATGAAGTTCATCAAGAACAGGTTTCACTTTTCTCTGCTTCTTTCAAATAAAAACATTAAGGAGGAAACATGCTTGGAGCTTTCTTTCGTTAACAACAGAATCCAAGGCAGGCTTGAGACAATATAAAGATACCACATACCTGATTAGTACTGTGCGCTAGGACCACCAGTGATGTCGTTGGTTTATTTTCAAGTCAAAGAACATTTGCTTTAGCAGTCTAATCTTAGCTACCACAAAAAAAAAAAAACACACACACACACACTCACACACACCCATCTGTGTGCTGCAGTGCTCAGCCACTACCCAAGGCCATACCTGACTCCAGCTCCGCCCTATTCCCCACTGATTCCACCTTCTACTTGGCAACTTCTGCCTAATTAGCTGAGCAGAGCACAGTCAGGCGAGAGGAGGCTGTGAGCAAGGCTGGGAACATGGAGAAACCAGACAAGAGTAGGAAGACCTTAACCGTGGCAGAGGGCCAACTGAGCGGCATTCGTAAGTCTGTGGTTGTCAACAGGAGCAATTTATCACCCCAGGGGATTTTGCCAGTGTCTTGGAGATATTTTTAATTGCCACAACTGTGGGGGTGCTAATGGCGCCTAGTAGGAAGAGGCCAGGGATGCAACTAAACATCCTACAATACAAAGAACAGTTCCCTACAACAAAGAATTATCCAACCCCAACTCTCAACAGAGTTAAGGTCAAGAAATCCTACCACAGACTGATGCATTCACTAGTACAGTAGAGTCTACTGTACAGTACAATTCAGCAGGAACAAGACACCCAGTGGTTAGAGGAGACCTGAGGTAGTTCAGGAAATGTAAACACACACATTACCTCCTCACTCAGATGCTAAGGTGACCAAAATTCTACCTCAAGAATTGGGAATGAGGGCATTGTAATTAATTAATTAATTTAATAAAACTAGTAAGAAAGCTTTTTTCCCCCAAAGGCTTGCTCCTATAAATATGTTATATTTAAAGACTGCTTCACAGCAAAAACTGTAAGATAATACTATCAAAATTGCCCAGACTGGTAAACATCTCCAGAAAACTTGGCAACACACATAGTCAATGACAAATTTAGTTGTGTATCTCAACAGGACCTAAAAACTCAAACTCAAAGTTCCCAGCTTAGTTTAAGGCGAAGTGTCAAGTTTTCAAAGATCACTCAAAAAGAAGAAAAGGGCTGCTTTCCCAGATGAATCATCAAGAACTACACAAGACTTAGAAGAGTAACATTTCAAAACTAAGAACACTACTTAGGCATTTCAACCAAAAAAAAAAAAAAAATGCAAATTTTTTTAAAAAGTGTATGAATCATCATTATTAAAATTTGGTTAAAGTTATGACCAATGAGTCAAGCCATAATAGGTTTTTTAAAATTATTTTAACAACCTTATGCCATTGATTTCCACCTGTGGGAGGCCAGAAGGTTAGAGAAGTCATCTGGTAGTATCCCTGGCTGGCCGGGGCTTAAATAACTTTAACCTGTCTCTAAAGCATCATTTTTGCCTATCTACCTTGACCTCTGTCCTTTCAGTGTCAGGAAATACCCATCACTTAGGGTGGCCCACTTCAATGTTGGACAGGAATTAACTGTTAAGAGTGTGTCTGTTACGCTGAATCAAGAGAACCTCCCGTTCAACTACAGGTATTAGTTTTGAATCACGTGAAACGAGCCTAATTATTCTCTATACAGCAGCCCTTCAAGTTTCCATATTATCTTGTCTTTCTCACCCAAGCCTTTTTCTTCTCCAAGTTATAAAATGCACTCTCCCCACAAGCTGTTACAGTTAGCTATTTAAGTGATACAATTAAGATTCAACAGGAGACCAAAAAAACCAGAATGGCAGAACTGAGAGGAATCAGAGACCAGCCAGTTCAAACCTAATTCCATTTTTAAAAATGAGTAAACAAGGCAGAGAGAAGCAAGGCTGCTTGTCAGAGGTCAAGCTATTCAGAAAAGTCAGGAGCAGAATTCAAGTTTCCTAACTCTTTTGCCCCTCAGAACTGTACACCAAGTTGTACAGATGTTGTGTGAAAGGACTGACAGTTTTTGTTTTATGAAAATATACAGACTGAGAGAAAAGATGATCCATCTAGCAAGAATCTGTATTAAAAAGTGATGCAGGTGAAAAAAACTAGGTAATTTAACTTAAAAATTACATAAGAAAGGAAATGTAGTCACAGACTACTACCTGATTTGCAGATGAATAGTTGTCACTAAATATTTCTTATTGATTTCACTAAAAATAGGGATGTAACCATAGTCAGAGTGGGAAAAGGCAAATGAGGAGTTTAAGATGTCCAAATCCTCAACTATCAAAATAAGAAGGCAATGCATAACATTTAAAGTGGATAAATAAATAACAGTGGAATAACATGTTTAGAAATATTAAAAATAGGTACTGTAACAAGAAAAGTTTGCCTCTATTTTTCATTGTAAGACTTTATGCTCCCTATTTTTAAAGTGTCCAAGTATTATTTTGATAAAAATTTCAACATTAATTTTAAGATACAGAAAAATAAGGGTTTGGTAATAGATAATGTTGTAGGCAGGTGAACAGGGGAAAGAGCACCAAAACACCATTAGTCGGAGTACAGATTGAAATGAAAATGGGACAACCAACTATCCAATTTAAATCCCCTTTGACCAGGCAATTCCACTTCTAGGGCTCTAGACTGTAAGAATACATCCATAAATGTTCAAAAACATATATACAAGAATGATCACTGTGACACCATTTTAAAAAATACAAATCAGAGCACACTAAATATCCACTAACAGGGGAAGGGTTGAATAATTCACAAATATATGTACCCGTATATTCTTCATTCATCCCACAAAAATTTATTGATTGCTAGGTACTAAGTACAGAATAGTAAACAAAAGTCAACCGGCAAAGGAATACTACATAATTATTAAAAGGGAGAATGCAGATCTGTATGTACTGATCTAGGTGAAAAAGCATACTTCAAAATATATGTAGTATGATCCCACTTTTATTAAAATACCCAGTATAACCAGATGAGACTTTTTCTTTATGTACTTACAGTATTTGAATTTTTTAGCATTGTAATATTACCTGTGTAAGCTCCTTTAAAGACAATAAAGACATCTGCTTGTCAGATTGAATAAAAGTAGTAACAAAAGAAAGCAAAAAAGAATGGAGGGAAGGAAAGAATCTACTTTTTGTAAGTCTCTCTATACAGTAAAACAGGAAAGATGCACATGATTTTCACTTCTAGATTTTACCAATATATATGCAGTCTTTATATATATCTTCAAGAAATTATCTCACACATTCACAAGGAGAACTAAGAAACAATCTAAATTTTCATCAATGAAAGAATGAACCAATTGTGATCTATTCATACAATAAAACACCATACAGTAGTTATTAAAACTCAAACCACAAAAGCACAAATCTGAGGGAAAACCTCATATGTTAGAGAGTACATACAGAATAAAATTATTTATGTAAAACTTTTTAAAAAGCAACAACAAAAAACTGTCTTTACTTATAAATATGGACCCATAGATTAAAAACACCATGAGATACCACTTCTCAGCCTAAATATCAGACAATATTGAGTGACAATATTAATGACACGGAACAAGAACTCCAATGTCTGCTAAGGTAAATGTATACTGCCACCACCACTGCGGAAAACAACGTATTATATAGAGTGGTAGTCAGAAATCTAAAGATAGTCCCCCAAGATTCCTGCCCCTGGTTATTCAAATACTAATTTGAGTATAGCTGTGAAACGACCATGGAGATAAAATAGAAAGAGTAATCTAGATTATCCCAGTGGACCCAATCAAATCATATGAGTCCTTAAAAGTAGAGAATGGTCTCCATCTAGAAAAGGAAAAAAATATTAGAGAGATTCAAAGCATGAGAGAGATTCAACCTCCTACTGCCAGCTTAGAAGACGAAGAAAGAAAGAGGGTCACAAGGCAAGGAACGTGTGGCCTGTAGAAGCTGAGAATGACCACCAGCTGACATCCAGCAAGGACACATGGACCTTAGTCCTACAACCATATGAACTGAATTCTACCAACAACCCAAATAAGTGTGGGAGTTGATTTCTCTCCAGAGCCTGTAGAAAAGAATGCAGCCCTACTGACAACTTGATTTCAGCCTCATAAAACCCATAGCAGATAACCCAGCCAAGCCTACTGCACTTTTGACCTATAGGACCATGAGATTTTAAAATGTGTGTTGTTTTAAGCCTCTAAGTTTGTGGTAATTTGTTATATAGCAACAGAAAACTACCACTTCTATAAAAGTTGAAGAAATGCATTATCCTACAACCCAGCAGCTATACACCTGACCATAAACAAAGAGAAACTCTTACCCAAGAGCACAAAAAGACATGCACAATGTTCACATCACCATTGCTCATGACAGATTTAAAAAAAAATTGACAATCCAGTCATTCATCAATACTACAAAGGACTAATTGTGGAATATTCATAATGTAACACAATAAGACAAGGAGATACCAATGAACTACAGCCATACAAAAATACGAATGAGTCTCAAATCTCACATTATACAGAATAAAAAAGCAAATGAAAGTACACACACAATACAATTCTAGTTATAAAGTTCAACGCATGCAGGGCAAAACAACACATCTTCAAGATACAAATGTGATAAAACTATAGCAATTAAACAATAAAAACAAAATTCAGGGTAGCAGTTATGTCTCTGGGGACATAACAGAATGGGATCAGAGAAGAGAGACCAAGGGCATCAAAAGTAATGTAGATTGTTCCTAACTGGTGATTACAAAGTAACAGCACTTGGCCAGGCGTGGTGGCTCACGCCTGTAATCCCAGCACTTTGGGAGGCCGAGGCGGATGTATCACAAGCTCAGAGAATCGAGACCATCCTGGCTAAAACGGTGAAACCTCGTCTCTACTAAACATACAAAAAATTAGCCGGGCATGGTGGCGGGTGCCTGTAGTCCTAGCTACTCAGGAGGCTGAGGCAGGAGAATGGCGTGAACACAGGAGGTGGAGCTTGCAGTGAGCAGAGATGGCGCCACTGCACTCCAGCCTGGGTGACAGAGCAAGACTCCGTCTCAAAAAAAAAAAAAAAAAAAACACAAAATAACAGCACTTACATTCTATACAAAATTTATAAATATTGTAATATCTACTCAATATTTGAAAAAAAATCTAGATAATCAAACGTCTATATAACAAAAAAAACTTTTTTCTTTTCTTTTGCAAAGATGTGTTCATTGAAAGGACTAATTCAAATAATATAAAAAGTCCAATCATTTTTTTAATCACCTAAAATTCTCACCACCTAGACATAATCAGTAACAATTTGCTTAACATCCTTTTAGGCATTTCCTATGAGTATACATACATTTAAATATTTTACATAAAATCTCAGTATATATATATATACATAGGTATATGTTCTGTCTATAAATGTTTAGACCCTTTTGAAAAACAACTATATTAAGACATAATTTACATAAAATAAAATGCACCCATCTTAAGTACAATGTTAAGTTCTGACAAAAGTGTATAAAAAGTGTATATTTAGTATAACCACCACCCAATCAAAATACAGAGTAATTCCATCACCATAGAAAGTTCTCTTCTGCTCCTCTGCAGTCAATCCCCACCCCTACCTATAACCTCAGGCAACCACTAATCTGCTTTCTTAATGTTTTGGTGGTTCTAGAATTACATATGAATCAAATCATACAGAATGTAGTCTTTTGTCTGGCTTCTTTTGCTCAATATAATGTTTTTAATTTCATAGAGTGACACTGTGCAATTCATTCCTTTTTTCTCCTGAGTAATAGTCCATTGCAGACTTGTTGATAGACTATACTGTTTCCAGTGTTGAGCACTGAGTATTGTTGTACAAGTCATTTGTGAATTTAAGGTTTTATTTTATACCCAGGGGTGTAATGTCTAGGCCATACAGTAAGTGCAAGTTTAAGTTAATAGGAAACTGTTAAACACTTTTCCAAAGTGCCTGTACACTCCTATCAGCAATTTATGTAAAATTCTGATTGCTCTACGTCCTCACCAACGCTTGGTATTGTTAGTCTTTTTCATTTTGACCATTCTTGTAGGCAAAAAGTTGTTCATAATTATAATTTCCTTTAATAACTAAATATGTTGAGAATTTTTAATATGTCTACTAGAATTTCAAATACCTTCTTTTGATAAGTTGCTCCACAATTTTTTTTTTTTTTTTTTTTACCAATTTTGCCATTTGAGCTCTCTAACTTCTTACTAATTTATTGAAGTTTTTTATATAATGCTGGGTAAAAGTCCTTTGTCAGATATATAAATTGTCAACATTTGCTCCCAGTCTATAGTATACTGTTTCTTTTCCTTAACAATGTCTCCTAAAGTGCAGGAGATTTAATTTTATTGAGTAATAAAATTTTAATTTTATTGAGTCAATAAAAATTTAATTTTATTGAGTCCAATTTAACATTTTTAAAATGTTGTAGTTAGTGCTTTTTGTACCATATATAAGACTAAATGGTTTCTCCCTCAAATTGACCACAAAACATGGATATCTGCTCTCACCACTTCTATCATAATATTGGACTTGAGGTCCTCACAAGTGTAATAAGGCAAAAAAAGAAACAGAAAGCACATATTAGAAAGGAAAATGTAAAACTGTCTTTATTCAATGACTGTATGTGGAGAAAATCCAACCAAAAGACTACCAGAACTAGTAAGTGGATTTAGAAAGGCTACAAGACACAAAGACAATATACAAAAACAGCTGTATTTTTACATATTAGCAAGGAATACTTGAGAAATGAATTTTTAATCCCATTTACAATGGCATTAAAAATGTAAGATATTAAGATATAAATTCAACAAAATATGCACAGGACCTGTACACTGCAAAACTAAAAAACATGTTGCAAGAAATTAAAGAACTAAATAAATGGAGAGCTATAACATGTTCATGTAGTGGAAGGTTCAATGACATTAAAATAGCAATTCTCCATAAACTGATCTACAGAGTCAAGGCAATCCCAATTGAAACCCCAAGTTGTTCTTTTTTTTTTTTTTAAACTAACAAGATGATTTTAAAATACTTTTGAAAACACAAAGGACCTAGAATACCCAGAAAATTTTTGAAAATAAAGAACAAAATTGGAGGATTTATACTAACCAATTTCAACCTTTACATAAAGTTATAGAAATAAAGACAATGTGGTACCGACATAAGAACAGACAGCAAAAGCAACAGGAGAGAGTCCAAAAGCAGATCCACACATACATCACCAGTTTACTTTCAACAAAAATGCTAACAGAACTCAATGGGCAAAGGATAGAGAAAGGGGAAGAAACTCAATAGGGAAAGAATTACCTTTTCAACAAATGATATTTAAAAATGTATATTAGACCAGCTAGCTTAAGCCCAAGGCCTCCTCAGGCAAAAAAATAAAATTAAAATTAAAATTAAAAAATTGTTTATTCATAAAGGAAAATAAAGAACCTAGAGCCATAGCTCATACCAAACACTCTATTAACCCCTAAAAATTGATCATGAACCTTAATATTGGAGCTAAAACTATAAAACCTCTAGAATAAAACACAGGAGAAAATTCAGCAGGCTTTTTTTCACATAACATTTCAGCTATCCTTACATGCTAATAAATATATTTTTTTCATTTTGTCAAAGGTAAGAAAAAAAGGAGAAAATCCTTACAAACTTTGAAAACATCTCTTCATTTCTTTTTTTTTTTTTTTTTTTTTTGACGGAGTCTCGCTCTGCCGCCCAGGCTGGAGTGCAGTGGCCGGATCTCAGCTCACTGCAAGCTCCGCCTCCCGGGTTGACGCCATTCTCCTGCCTCAGCCTCCTGAGTAGCTGGGACTACAGGCGCCCGCCACCGCGCCCGGCTAGTTTTTTGT